>NW_010180382.1:1386-2221 GCF_000695765.1 Mesitornis unicolor | reverse complement strand
ACGGAGACGCGTGAGTGCAAGAGCTGAACATCGAGGTGTGTGTGTGTGTGTGTGGGGGGGGATGTGTTTGGGGATGGAGGGAGAAGCTGTTGTCTGATTTGGCTCAAAAGCCGGCACTTCTGACTGCGCGGGTACAGACCTGTGCTGGGATAAGATGCAGATCTGTAGAGACAGATAAATGTGAAACCGCATCATCTTTTTCCCTGAGAAAACACAATCCTGTTCCTCCTCCCCGCGCCTAGTTTTTCCCTCTTGTCACAGGATGCAAAGAATGATTGCATGTGGTTTTGCTTTTTTGTCTTTTTTTAATTTGATTCCTGTTGGAAAGGCCTTGTTTTTACACCCCCACCCCCGTCATTTTGCCACCTGCCTCCCCTCTGTGGATAGCGATCCCGCAGTTGAGCCTCAGGCTACGAAAGTGATGCTTTTCTCCCCTCCCAGCACAGATGTTGGTGTCATGGCTGTAATCGGGACACTTTCAGGACGTGGTCACGCCTCCTCCCTCCAGCCAAAGGGACCGCATAAATCTTTAATGCTATTTTACAAACATTGTGCGGGAGGATGGGGAAAGAAGGAGCACGACTGAGAAAAAAATATTAAAATCAGAACATAAATATTTGGGAGGATTTTTTTTTCTTATGTTATTGATCGGAGGGTTTTGTTTCTTTATTATTAGTAGTAGCAGTAGTATTTGTTTATTTTTATAAAAATTTTTCAGCCTTCGGGATTTCCCCTTGTCACCCTTGCATACGTCCAGAGCCCTCTGCTCCGCTCCCTCCGGCCAGCGCTCATTGCGCGGGGAGCAGTCCCGCAGCCGCGGCCGCGTAACTTCAGC
>NW_010180382.1:0-1316 GCF_000695765.1 Mesitornis unicolor | reverse complement strand
GGGGGAAGCCGCCCGTTCCCCCTAAATACCCCCTGCTCGCCCACTCCGCCCCTTGCCTGGACATCACCCGGCAAGCGAGGGACATTCCCCACTGCAGCGCTGCCAGCAAGAGGTGGTCCAGCGGCTTTATCCTCCTCCAAGGAAGGGTCATCCCCCCCGCCTTAAAGCACGGCTTCCCCAGGACCAGCGGACCCAAGCCGGTGTGCGCATCTCCGGCTGGAAAATTCGCATCCCAAAGTTGCCCCCGGCCCGGCCAGGGAAACCGGACAGGGTAGAGCAGTGCCGGGGATCCTTCTGCGCCCCGTCAGCCTCCCCTGCTCTATCCTTCCCCCGTCCCTTCGTGCCACCGAGCGCTGGGGCGCCTTTGTTCGTTACTTTTTGGCAGACAGCTTTGGAAACGTGCTTCTGTTTGTTTGTTTGTTTACTTGTTGGTTTGTCCGGTGGCAGTTTGGGGCCGGTGCCTGAGTTTGGCGGCCCGAACCGGGGAGCGGTCTCTGCGGGCTGCAGCCTCCCCAGGCGACTGGAGCTGCGGGCTGGACCCTGCTCTCACGACGTGGGCAGTAACGAGGTGGGGGATGGCCGGTCTGCCCTGCTAAAGGGTGAAAACAGCGTAGAGCATCCCAAGTAAAAAGACCAAAAACACACCCCACGTCCAACACCTCCTCCTCCCCCCCTCCCCGGCCTCCGCTTCACCAAACCGAAGGAAGCAGCAAGAGAAAAACCCTTTTCGGCCAGCATTTTCGGTGGGTTTGGGCAGCCGAGGAGGCCTGGCGGAGCTGATAGGAGGTGATCGGACTCTGGGGATCACCAGGACAGTATTTTATTCTCTGATGAGCATCTCCTAGGGCCGCAGGGAGCCGTCTGTCTGTGCGAGGAGGGTGCTGGGGGCCATGTTTATCTCCCAGATGATGCTGCAAATGTGCGGGGACCTCCAGCCCCCGTGCTCCGGCCCGGCTCGGAGTGCTCTGCCGGGTAGGTCTGCGAGTAGAGTCCTGGAGACACTAAGCAACGCATCTGTGGGCCTGGGTACTTTTCTGTTCCGTGAGATTTTTTGTTGGTTTTGTTTAGTTTGTTTTGTTTTGGTTTGTTTGGGCTTTTTACTCTGTTTTGTCAGCGAGCAGAAAGGGAGCGAAGCGTTTCAGCCAGGGCACAGGGGATGTGTAAATGGGGGAGCCGCGAAGGCCAAGGTATGCTCCGGGGTTTGCATTCCGGTGGGCTGCGTGTCCTCTCCCGGTCTTCGACCACGGACAAACTCCAGTGGCCCTTGAAACCCTCCCGTCGGGGAAGGCCAGGCCCCCCCTCCTCCAGCCACGCTG
>NW_010180381.1:0-16517 GCF_000695765.1 Mesitornis unicolor | reverse complement strand
AACTCCTAATATTCTGTGATTCTGTGAGTTTCAGACATTGATGGAAATTTGAGCTTCAAATGTTGATCTTCCTCACTGTAGCTGATGTCTGTTCATTGTGGATCCAGCCAATTTAGCAATTGCAGTTCATGTGTTCTTTCTGGTTCCTGTCATCAGAATCTGCAACATGTTGACTCAAGATGTAACAAAAATGATTTGTTTTCATTAAAAACCCAACATGTTGAACCCATTCAGAAAAAACCCAAACTGTTTCCAAAGGTTGATTGATGGTTTCTATGATATATGTGTCAATATAATAGACACAAGTACTTAGTAAGGGGATGCCCCACTTCTCCAAAAAACCTGCTTGAAAATACCAGGTATTTTCAGGTCCTTATATTGATTATGAAATATTCTATTTGAGTAATTTGATTTTAAAAAAGCAAACCAAAGCTTCTTTCCTTGAGTTGATAATGGTTGAAAATTAACTTACTGTCTAAGCAAAGCTATATGAATAAAGCATGTTTTATATAATAATAAAAATAAAATCTCAGGAATATATTTCAGTGTGAATTTATTTTTCATTCACATGAAAGTAGCATTTTTTTTCATAAGGATTATTATACCAACACACAGCTTTGTCAATAGCTGAACCAAAGAAGCCTAGTTTCCAGTGTGTTTGTGCCTCAAGGTTGAGTTCCCAAATGGAAGGTGCAATGTCTAATAAGTCTTCTTTCTAATATCTAATAAGAGACTTTTAGAGAGTGGTGGTAGGATCTCTCTCCTCTGCTTCTTTTTGCAAAGTTTATAGGAACTTGCTACCCATGAGGTCTCCACCTTACTACTTGGTTTGTATGAAACTGGACTCAAATCTGTAGACTATATAGGCAGACAGAAAAACATAATAGATAGAAACATACAAAGTGATTGAGCAAGTTTCAATTAATTTATTTCACTGTTTCAAGAAATATTTTTTTTTTGTATCACTGGTAACCAGTGTTGAGTCGGACAGTGAAGGCTGTTCACAAGTATTTGGTAAAAAAGTGCCATAAAAGATTTGGAGTTGCATTGAGGTTTTGATATTTATCACAGGTTTTCCAGTTTCCTTTTTCTTGAATTATCTGTACTATTAGAATCTTTGAGATTGAAAAAAGGGCTAGGAATCTTACTATAGTACTCATTTTCTTAGAGTATGTGTTACAAAAATGTAACATTGGCAGATTCAGTTTTGGTCTGAGGTAGATCCAGAATGTGAGAAAGTGAGAATAACAGAATGGGGTTTTATACATATATTTATTCTTAGCAAGTAAAATTGAAATCAATTTTTAGCTAATTTTAGTATTTTAAAAAGGAATGCAGGTTAAATGTTTGGCAAACTATTTCACTTCTTATTTTTTCAGTGTAACCTAAGACTTGCTCATTTAAAATAATCATTCTTTACAAAGCTGTGACACATAATAAAGAGATACATTTGCCTTTTATTTTCAAAGCCATAGGAGCACAGGAGTGCAAAGGAACTGTTTTGCAGAACTGTAGAAAGGCACGTTTTTCAAAACACTTTCTTGCAGTGTTCTCCTTCATTGCTGTGCACTACTTCATTCCAATAATTTTCCACGTGATCAACTATTTCTGAAGACTCATGTCCTGGCTTGTATCTTTATTTTTCTGGCAACCAAACCTGGTCATTTTATATATAATCTTCAAACATATTTCATGAGTTGCCTATAAAAAGTTGATATAAGAGTGCATGTGTGTGCGTGTGGTGTGTTTGTTCTCTGCTAGATAGTTTCATCTAAAATTTACTGGAAACATCCCTTTAAAAGAAGGAGAGCTGGAAAACAGAATGATTTGCAGATGCATTTCACTTACTTTACAATAAGAAAGCAGCAAATGAACTACTATCTTTGGCAGCACACAAACAGGCACTTTAAAATGTATTTGTGATTGAATGTTCTTGTTTAATAGCGTCTGGTGTACCATATCTACTCTTCTGCCCAGGCAATTCATTCTGACATAACGTAAACGTAATGTATTGATTATTTCTTTTGGCCAGGATAACTGCCCCCTCCTGCCTAACTCTGGCCAAGAAGACTTTGATAAAGATGGCAAAGGAGATGCCTGTGATGAGGATGATGACAACGATGGTGTCGAAGATGACAAAGTAAGATGCGTTTCTGTGAATTCAGCCATTTGACCTAAACATCTGGTTATAATAGATGAGAGCCTTATAGTTCAGAGCTTTAGCTGAGTTATTCTGCACTGCCTTTCCTGAATGATATCTGGTGCAGAGTAGGCTGCATTGGGTCAAATGAGAGTAGCACTGTGCAGAGCAAAGCAGCCTGGGGAACATGGGACTGAATTATGCTCTTTGTATCAGTTCTGGGTTCAGTTGTGTGCATGAGAACAGTTTAATGGAAAGTAGTATTGGATTTTTTATTTTGCTGTGGAAGACTGATCAGTCCATTGTATTTGAGAAGCTGGTAAATGTTATATCTGACGTATGTTGGAAACAAGTTATGATGAATAATAATAACTATAAACACAGCCAGAAGCAAGAGGATATGATAAAAGGAAAGTACCTAGCTTGGTTCATACTTTCCTCCTTTAGATCTGCCCACAAGGCTGAAATTCATTTATCTGCAGACCCTAAAAGACAGGTAGTTAGTCTAAACCCCTTCTCCCTGTGCATTCAGCAAAAGGACAGAGGAACCTCCAGAGTCAGCTTCACCCTGCATTTTCTGAACAGTTAGGATGAGTGAATTGGTTTTAGGAATTTATGGTTCCTCTTTGTTTCCTTCAGAGGGAGCCTAGATGCTCTAGAGGTTTAGATGGTTAAAGGTGGGTTAGAACAGTTTTCATGGAGCCTCTGTTTGGAATATTTCAAAACTGAAAAGATCATTTGATAAAGTATTATTTAATACATGTATTTGAAAAATTGTTGCCAGAAGTTGTTTTATGAGCAGTGTAAAATTCTGACTTGCCTCTATATCTTGTCCTTCAGTATATAAAATATACTTATGAGGAATTTAAAATGTTCTGCTAAAAAAATTATTTCCTAGTAAATGGTTTTTGCTTTAGCAGAGGAAAAGTAGTTTAACAATATTTTCCATATGGCCTCCTTTCAGATTCCATGATGCTGATGTATCCATCACTCCACAGCTTTGGTTTAGTTTCATTCTTCTTTGCTTTCCACACTGGCTTTCCCCATGCCTGTGCAAGAGGCCATCTATAATGTGTGAATATGTGAAACACAAGAATTCTTGTTATGGCAAACTTTAAAATTAAGCACTAAACTGAAACAAAATTTTCAAAATTCTACTAAAAGGAGTGGTCTCAGGGAAAGAATATTTTGGGTCAATAAGAGCATTTATTTTTAACTTTGTTTTTTGAAACTTTTTGCATTTTGTTATGACATGTAATATATAACACAACCCACAACAAAGTTAATCCTTGTTTAATTTAAAGAATCAAAATATGTGGTTCAAAAGTGAGAATATTGATAATAGTTTGTTCCAAAGAAGTCAGAGTAACAGTTTTAGTTTTTCCAAAAGATATAATACACAGCGGAAGTTGGCCTGATTTTGCAACGCTTTCTGGTCTTTTAAAAAAATGTATGTACCAGTGATACACTTTTGTTGAAATATCTGAGTACAGATGCGGTTTAAAAGTGCCTGTTGCTCTCCTAGTGAGATATAGAACACATTTTTCATGCCTTGTAAAAAAATTGCAAAAAGCCAATGATCCATGCTATGCAGATACCATCCTGTTAGCACCAAGATCTTTGGTGTAGGTACAGCTTTGTCCATTG
The DNA here is from genome assembly GCF_000695765.1 of Mesitornis unicolor. Lineage (NCBI taxonomy): Eukaryota > Metazoa > Chordata > Aves > Mesitornithiformes > Mesitornithidae > Mesitornis > Mesitornis unicolor. The sequence continues at coordinate 12,730 of NW_010180381.1, read as the reverse complement.
AAAAAACAGTGGATTAATATTTTGATTTTTGGCCTCTATCCAAGATGAACAGGAAGAGTTACCACTTCATAGTTTGATCTCACGAATTGTGATTTATATTCTAAAATCTTCTATTTCTTCTTATTAGGACAATTGCCCTCTTCTGTTCAACCCTCGTCAGTTTGATTATGACAAGGATGAAGTTGGTGACCGCTGTGATAATTGCCCCTATGTGCACAACCCTGCTCAGATTGACACAGATAATAATGGGGAGGGTGACTCATGTGCTGTGGATATTGATGGAGATGGTATGCTTTCAGTCTTGAGAATTAAGTGTTATTCCACAAGTAGGCTTTTCTTTATGTCCAGTAAATGGACTACCTGCTTTTATGTATGGAATAAAATTGAGTCTAGCAGCTCAAAAATTCAGAAGAAAGAGAAGACTGAGGTTCATCTGTCCTGGGTAATGTAGTTGTCCATAAAGTCCCTAAATGACTAGAATGGATATTATTGAAGAATAAATCACAGCAAGTCTTTTATCAGTGTAATCTTAAAACAAATTCTTTCCTTCACTTGTGTTCCAAAGTAATCAGGGTCTAATATAACACTTCTGTTGACTTTTATTTTTGTTTTTAGGGAGGGAAAAGAACATCAGAACATCCGTGCGGTTAAGACAATATCTGTAGGCGATTAATCTGCTTTTCTATGAATGTAATGCAAAGCCCACATTAATCCAAATACACATTTTTTATGTGTCTTAAATATTATTAGAGGTGTTTATTTCATCTACCACTACATGCCTATGTGTCTCAGATTTGATTAGATTTAAGGAGGGGGAAAAGCACTTAAATGTCTTTCAGAAATCATATCCCTGCAGCTTTTCAAGTTTATGAGAATCCAGAAGTACTAGAAGTTGAAGAAATCTAATTTTGGATTTCCTCCAGTAACATTTTAAAACTCTGGAGTCTTCTTGTCCTTTTGATGATCAGGTTCTTAGTAGTACTCATGGTAGTTCTGCATTTGAAAAAAATGTAATCATATATTATTGGCTGAAAGACTATGCAAATATCCAGAGACCATATAATTCAGGAAAGGATCCTTGAATTCTTTCCAAACAGATGTGCCAACATGTCTTGTTTCTTTTCAAAGTATTATAATTTTGAAGGACATCGTTGGTTTTATAATAAAGTTTCCTGAGGAGCAATAGTTTCTTTTGAAACTTTGGCATGCTGTACAATAAAAGATGCAGATGTTCTGGTAAAATTTAATTATTTAGTGCTGAGGCAGATGAACATTAAGACAATTGGTCCTGTACAAAACTCTTCAGAAATTCCACCATGATATAGCTGTGCATTCTATGTCATTTCTTAGAGTGTGGGAAGAAAATAGAAATTAGACTTTTTTTTTAAAGAAAAATACCCTGCACCTTTATCCGTTGTTCTGTGAAAAAGGGCTAAATTCCAAAGATGTAATCAGCCCTTACTCTAGCAAAATTCCTCAGGAAAATGCATATAGAAGTCTTTATCATAGCAAGAAAAGTGGAATTGATACTATGATTTTTCTTTCTAATATTAGTCTTTTAACTATTTCATGTTACAGCAATAATGTTGTAGCAGTCAGAAAACCTATGAACCCCTTTGTGCCTTTCTTCTTTACTAGTGAGTCCTACAGCCTGTGGCTGTCTGTGCAGGATGCTATATCATTCTGGTTTCTTTAATGTTTTGTTTTTTTCCTCATAGACATTTTTAATGAACGAGATAATTGTCCTTACGTCTATAACACAGACCAGAGTGATACAGATGGTGATGGAGTTGGTGATCAGTGTGATAACTGTCCATTGATGCATAATCCAGACCAGGTAAATGTTAGGTACAGTTTCATTAATGGTAACATCAGAACAAGGGCAGAGAAGAGAACACAGGAATTGCTATAACTCTCTCCTTACTGTAGAGCTTGAGAGGTGGATCTGTATTGCTCATTTTCACATCTCAGTTTGTCAGATCTCTTTGTATCAGATGAAAGGGAAATAGAGTGATGATGCCTTTAATTCATCTTCAAGCCTTTGGTGAACTGTGTTCTTGCCCCATGGCAAGTGAGTACAGCCTCAGGCATGCATTTGGTATGCCTAAGTTTGTTGATAACACGTGCAGTAACATCAAGAATATGGAAGCAATTAGAAAATTTGTTGCTCAGACTGACACTCCCCTGTGATCTCTAGAATGAGAGAAATGAAGATTGTGGCCGAAGACCTGCCCTAGAAATGTCCTGAGGACCAGACCATGTGCACTGATAGCAAAATAAGTAGCCATACTAGCTTAAAGTTACATTTCTGCTTTAAGCACGGTTGTCATCATGATTTCACTTGTTTCCAGAGAAGTCCTTGAAGAGAGGTGTTGAGAAATAAAGTACCAGGCTATCCATACCTGTGTTAAGTAACAATAATAAATTTACTCTTCACATTTTTTGGGGGTAGACTGATGCAGATAATGACCTTGTTGGTGACCAGTGTGACAACAATGAGGACATAGATGAAGATGGCCACCAGAACAACCAGGATAATTGCCCTTACATCCCCAATGCTAACCAGGCTGACCATGATAAAGATGGTAAAGGAGATGCCTGTGATCCTGATGATGACAATGATGGTGTCCCAGATGACAGGGACAATTGTCGCCTCAGATACAACCCTGAGCAGGAGGACTCTGATGGTAAGAACAATGTCATATGAATTTGTTTTAGTTCTTAGTATCCAGTTCTGATCTTGGAGTATTACTATCTGATGAAGAGAAAGAATTCAGATCAAGCTGAGCTGCTTTTGACATTTGGGATACCATGGACTTCAGTGTAACTGGACTGGTCAGTTTGGTCCAAGGTTAGAGCATTAGGAAACCTCTGACAGGGGGTCAAAAGTGCACATATTTATAGAACAACTTTAACAAATTGAAAATAATTAAAACCAGATTCTTTATATATATACTTCTGATTTTCATTTTGAAATAGCTTGAATTTCCAGTGTCTTAAAAATGGAAAATGAGCTTCTTTGCTTTCAAAACATGTCCTGTTCTGAAAACGAAAATGAAAAAAAAATGTATTTTACCACTCTGTTTTATTTTGAAAAATAGACTATTTCTCCAGGTTTTTTAAGTCTAAAATTCTTGTTAATTTTTAACTATTTTTATAAAAAAGATTTCTGACCAGCTTTTCTCAAATTTGCTTTATAGGTAGCTTTAAATATATCTTGATGATGTACATGCCACAGTTTAAAAAATGGATACATAATTGTTCTTTTCTGCAGTTCTATGGTAAAATGCTGTTGGTCACTCTCAGACAGTCCTTCTCTATGCTTGGCAGTATTTCAGTAAGGTAATAGAGATAGTTTCACAATGATAAATGTTATTTAGAAAACATTTATGATCCTTTGAAAACCATCGTATGTCTACACGTGGTGGCCCTTGCAATAAATACAGGTGAGCAATTTCTGTTCTGAGTTACACAGCTTGCTGGAGTAATTCCATGGTTACACTGGAGAAATTGAAAGCAGAATTTAGTACCTACACAATATGGTTTTATGTACATTTAGAAAGATAAAATCCTGAGCCCTCACTGATTTCATAGTAAGACAGCTGCTGGCAGTAGGAAGTTTCTGGTTGGTAGGCAGCAGTAGTTCTTAAATTATTTAACCCTTAAGTCCAATTACATGTTCAGAAGATCTTTGTACTTGCCAATTTCTGATATAGCCTTTTAATTTCAGAAATATTCCAGAATAAGTGTTTTTCCAAACTGGGATATTTTGTTATAGTCATCTGTCTCCTGGACCTTGCAAGGGAGGCTACATTTATGTATGGAGTAAGGATTCATAAAAAGCATAATTTCAAACAGCTCATCACTGTCAGTAGTGACAGATCCAACAGAAATCTTGGAAAACCAATATATAAAGCAAAAGATGTTTCCATACTCTTGAAGATGTGAGCTATAGAAGATGAGACCCTGGAGAGAGCTGTTGGACGTGACTGGGTAAACAAATGCTTTCTAACTTTCCTTGACAGGAAATCAGTGTCCTCAGTAGCAGCCTAGTACCAAATGAACATCAGCAGGACTTTCAGTGAATATTTAGATTCTCCTGTGACTCAAAAATTACCTCTTTGATATTGGCAAAAGGAAGAAAATTGGAAATTCATTCCCTTTTCACCAATAAGTACTAACACAAACAGATGCAGGATCACACAGCTGGTCAGGATTTGGAGTTCTTCATGGCTGATTACCAGGGTGGACCATTTTACCACTTATCTGAACTACAGAAAGTATTTGAGATATTAGATGCTTCAGCTTTCTCTAACTGCTTTTTTCTTTGACCATGCCTAAACTCATCTTGCTTTCTCTTTGAAAGCTTCATACTTGGATAATGCAGTGGTGGTTAGGCACAGTAGTGTAGCTTTTCTTCTGTGAAGCATCTAGTAGTAGGTCAGTATTGAATGAGCTGGATCATTGCTATTTTGCATTGTGTTAAATCCCATGTTCTTAGAGCAGTCACAAACACTTAAAAAAATAGCAGATGCTCAGCTACATAGGGATAGAAACCAATTAGCTGGCAGTTCTGGTTCTACATTACTACCCAGTGTAATATCCAGAGATTTCTGTTGTAAAAGCCAGAGCCATTTGCAAATTTGTTTCTATACTTGTCTAGCCAAGTTTTTCAACTTTATTTTCAAGTGTTTATACTATTCTATGCCCCGGAATAACAGTGGCATTGGCAATGAGATGTTTTTTTTTAGATGCCTCCTTCCACCACCTACTATTCAAGGCAAGTCACACCTCCTGGTTTCCAACAATATCATGAGTAAATTAAGCAAGGAAATATTTCTTTATTTAAAAAAATACTGAATGTAGTAAAAGTGTTGATCAGAAGCACAACTGTAGCTGAGATGTATGGATGTATTTTTAGGTTCTCTAAAAAAACTCCTTGCAATTCATATAACAAAACTTAATATATACCTGTATACCTCCATGACTAGTCCTGTTGAATGCTGTGCTTCTTTCTTTTTTCTTACATTTTTCTGCAGCACTACTTTTTTTATAAGACGTTTTTCTACCCACAAGTGAAAGTAACTAAGCATGTATGCGTATTTTACTGCAATACTCTCCCCACTTTCTTTTGACATAGAGGTGACAGTTCTGCAACCTGAAGCACCTTAGATGGATTGTTGCTGAAGGAATCTTGAGACAAAGATAAAAGAGGCTGAAAAAAAAGTCTAATATCTTAAGTAGTATACAAGGATTTAGGAATGTGCAGGAAGATTAAGATTTTAACAGTATTGTTTGAATTCATTTACACTGCACGTATTAAAATCTGGCATTGTATCCACATCTGGGACAAATCAAACTGAAAATGTAATACAAGCATTAGTGAATTACATCAACATAGCAAACTTCCAACTTTTCCCACCCTGATTCTAAGGCAGCATATAATCTGGGGCCAGATCGATCACTGTCATGAACCACTGACAGGACAGTTTTATTAACAATTTTAGCCCAGATCTAAGTTGATGACTTCTTCCAGTCATTACCAGCAACAATTCAAATGGACTTTCAGAGAATGAAGCTTCCTTTGGAGTCATTTGGAGTGTTCTTTGAGAAATGAGAATCCTATGTGGCATAAATTTCTTCTGTCAGTGAGAGAGCTGTTAGGAAGGCTGGATAAATTGCTAACAATTGCATTTGCTTATTCACATTGCTTATAGGTGATGGCAGAGGGGATATTTGCAAAGATGACTTTGACAATGACAATGTCCCGGATATTTATGATGTATGCCCTGAAAACAATGCCATCAGTGAAACTGATTTCAGGAAATTCCAGATGGTCCCGCTGGACCCCAAGGGAACAGCTCAGATTGATCCCAATTGGGTTATTCGCCACCAAGGGAAGGAACTGGTGCAGACTGCCAACTCTGATCCTGGAATAGCTGTAGGTGAGTATCAGATGTCAGCTATTGTCTTTGGAAAAGTAACCAGTAACAGTTCAATGTTGTTTGCCTTTGTTGACCATTCATCTCCTCACTGTTGTACTCCTACAGGTAAGAAAACTGAAAAAGATCATATACAACTCCTAGCAAAACTTAGGGTATAGGTGGGACAGTTGGGTGTGGACAGATAGTCCCAACATTGTAACTAGGTGGTTTTTCTTTCGTCCTCTCCAGGCTACGATGAGTTCAGCTCCGTTGACTTCAGTGGGACATTCTACGTTAACACAGATCGTGATGACGACTATGCTGGCTTTGTTTTTGGCTACCAGTCCAGCAGTCGGTTTTACGTTCTGATGTGGAAGCAGGTCACTCAGACCTACTGGGAGGATAAACCCACCAGGGCTTATGGCTATTCTGGTGTGTCACTCAAAGTAGTGAATTCAACAACTGGTACTGGTGAACACTTGAGAAATGCTCTCTGGCACACAGGAAACACCCCTGGTCAGGTGAGAGATTTAAAACTTTAGACAAGCGAGGCATGAGTAATATTTTAAAAAGAAGGGAGGTATCTTGAAAAGAATTTCCTTTCACACCTCAATTTTTGCAGAGGTTTATCAACTTTTCCTCTGTTCCCATATTGCTAATGTTGATAATAACATTTGCATTGTGTTTCAAAGAAAACATTACACGTATAAAAAATATAAATGGAAAAAGTCACATGTATAAAAAGGAAGATGTGGTGTGGTCCAAAAAGAGGAGTGAGAGGTCTCAGTTATCCACAAATCCTTTGTGACCTCTGTATTTGCACTTGCTGCTTCGACATTCCAGCTTGTTTGAATTATATGTGGTTTAGAGTTCAGTAACCAGTGACAGCCAAAGAGAAAAGAAAACAAAGAGAGAAAAACTGCAGCTGTTCCAAATAGGGCCCAGTATGCCTTTTGGAAATGAAGTTAGTGGGGCTTTGCATGTGGATAGGAATTTTGCACTTTATTGCTCCTTGCAGGAAAAGGACCTTGACTAAGTGCAAGAGATTTCAAAGAGCAGGCCACAGGCAGTAACATCTGTGCAAGCTGCAGTCCTTCAGTGGAGCAACTCATACAGATAGGAAAAGTAGCATCAGCTCTGGCAGCATGAGTGCATATGTTAAAACAGGGGCAAGACTTCCTAAGGGAAGTCAGGTTCAGTGCTGTAATGGTCTTCAGTGAGTCCAGCTATGAAACTGCAGATGAGTAACTGATCAATAATTTAAGACAGAAACTTTTATTACTTTCACTCTGTGAAAGAGGTCTGTTGATCATACCATCAAATGTTGATCCCTGTTTTCAGTTTCATACTCTGCAGCAAATACGCTCTGACTGCATGTACAGTTACTATAGTGGATGTACAGTTATTGGAGCACAGTCTGTTTCTAATAAGGCATTTATATTCCTACTGTAGGTTCGTACTTTGTGGCATGATCCCAAGAACATTGGCTGGAAAGATTATACTGCTTACAGGTGGCATTTGATTCATAGGCCTAAAACAGGATTAATGAAGTAAGAAATGTTTCTGCACTTCTATATTATCTAGTAGCAAAACTCTGTTGATATAAAAGCTATGTTATGAGTTTCTTTGTAAGTTCTGATAATGATGATACTTATGTGACAGTTTGTTCCAATATTTTGGGGACATTTTGTTAACTTTAGAATCAGTTATTTTCTTTTTCAGATGTATTTAATTTAGTCTTGACAGTTCAATATTTACATCAGTTGGATATTCGTATGAAAAAATAATATTCTCAATAGCTCTTCTGTAAAGGGACCAAAAATTCCTGAGCAAAACTCAAAGCAAGATTAGAACATGAGATTCCTATCCAGCCTCTGGAATTTGAATGAATGAAATTAATTAGAAGCATCAGAATTGCCACAGGGAAGTAGTCCAACGGCCTGTCTACTTCAGCATCCTGTCTCCCGTAGTGGCTTATAGGAGATACTGCAGAAGTAGGCATGAGCACATCTGTAATGCACACAACATGGAGCTATGGCATGTGACTTTCCTTAGAGCCCAGCTGTTTATGTGATGCTCAAAAGAATGAGCATGAACAGTCTATGCCAATTTTATCTTCTACTAACTACTGTAACTGTAAAGGACATTTTCATGGGACAGAGCCTGACCTTACCTCTCAAGCTCTTGTTTGTGCTTATAAGCAGGGGAGTTTTATTTGGTTGTGAAAGACAAAGCGTAGAAAAATTTGGAAAGCCCAAGTTATCTGTTTCTTGGAAAGAAAATATTTTCTTTATGCATCAAAGTATTCCAGTGCAAAGTACTGACTGATCCAGGCCAAAAGGAAACTTGAGGTTTTCATTCATGTTGCTGTTACCTGTATCTTCCTTTGCAGAATCTACTTAGTGTCAGACAAAGCATGTTTCAATTGGTATCCCATTAGATTAATCTAGCATGAGAAATTCTATAGTCCAGGGCATTAAATTCCTTCATTCTTTAGTGTTTTTGTCGTAAATAAATAAATGAAATAATTTCACTAATATAGTCATTAAATAATTTTATTTGTACAGAAATAGAAATTTAGTATTAACATGATTAGAGCTGTATATTTTATTTTTTTTTGTGAGATGAATACTTTATTAAACTCTTCCCATGTGTTTTGGGTTATTGCAGTTTTGAGAATTACATTAAATAGGGTTACATGAACATGAAAACCTATCATTCTCTTTGCTGTTCTTCTTACCATCCATTAAATACTGTCTTCAAGAAGCAGTTTCATACTAGTCTTCAGGCACCTTTCAGAAAATAAAACACTTCAAGGTATAGCAAGTGCTGGACTTGCCTTTCAGCCTAAGAAGCAATCTGTCCCTAACCCTTGAGTTATAGGAAGTTGCTCAAGTGTGTTCATCCTCATGTAAAGCCATCCTGCTTTTAATAACTGATGTATTGTCAGTTGAAGCAGGACCATAATCCCTTCCTCCAGAGACTGCTCTAATTAAGACTATAGAGTCATTTCTCATTTGGCCCAAAGGCTATTTTAAGAGACTGAGAGTCAAAGAGCCTTGACTATCTCAAGGTCTCCCATGAGAAGTGGAGAATCCAAATTCAATGATCTGCAGTCTATATGATTGAGAAGGAAAATGAAGAGACATCTTTGGAGGTCTTTTGGCTTTAGAGTGGGTGCCAAAACACTAAAAAAAATCCTCACCCCTCAAAAAAACCCAAATCAAAATCCCAAGTTCTCCTTTTCCAGTTTCTTACTAGTCTAGCTGTTTGTGTCCAAATCCTTCCAGCTTTCATTAAACTCTTAAAATATCTGAAATTGAGACTCAGCATGTCTCCAATTAATGTTTTGTTTAACTCTAAGGGGATGGTTCTTCCAATTTCTGATGTTGGCCCTTGCACCTAATGAGAAATAAATCAGCCGTTCACACAACTATAAAGACAACTTTGCTAAGTGATGTGGCAAGGTCTTCTGCTAAACCTCTGAGTTCACAGGGACAGGGGCTTATCAATGAACTCTGGTACATTACATAGTTCATTCCAGGAGACATGACTGCACTAAATAAAGAATTGGGAAATGTTTTGCAGATGGTGTGCATAAAATTACTTATGGAACAGCTCCACTGCTTCTGATTAATGTGTTATGGCTGCCAGCCAGGTGGGCGTGAGATAGAGATGAGAAGCAATCCTTACAATGAAGTTGGGTTGTCTGGTGCCTTGTTAAAATTAATTCTGTTTCAGTTCTTGGGAACTGTTGCCAGGCTTTAGCACTGGACTCTGCATTATCCTCCTTGTCTAATTTAAATCATGTTCTTCTTTACAGAGTTTTAGTGTATGAAGGGAAACAAGTCATGGTGGATTCTGGACCGATATATGATACAACCTTTGCTGGTGGACGATTAGGTCTTTTTGTCTTCTCTCAAGAGATGGTCTATTTCTCTGATCTCAAATATGAATGCAGAGGTTAGTTACAGAAAATGTCCGGAAAATGCTGAAGCCTTTGATAACCTGTGGAGCAAGCACAAAATATGGAAAAGTATCCACTAGTAACTGAAAGTAATCTGTAGTAGCATAGTGTGTAGTAAACCTTGATTTGTTGAAATACCATGAATGCCCTTAGCCCCTCTAGTAATCTCAATTTGAATAATAAGTCCCAGATGTTTAATACTACCCACCTGGAAAAAATAAGATAGAAATCTTGGAGTGAGATATGTGCTTAGAATTGTGTCTGTATATCCACTTCCCTATGTAGGCTATTCCAGTGTGTCCTGCGGGCAGAGAGCTTCTGGATCACCCCTCTTTCAAAGGGCATGAAAGAGAGAGCAGATATTTTTAATGAGCATGTCTGTCTATAATGTCTTGTCCAAAAAGTTTTGAAATACAGAAAATGCTTTCCCAGGTTTTCTTATATATTATTTTTATACACATTTAGATACATAAGTGCACATATATATGTATCTCTGTCTATATAGACAGATACCTATTTTTATATAAATGTCCTCACATTTGTAGGAAAATGTAGAACAAGAAAAATTAGACTGCATCCTTGTATCATGATGGAGTTCTGTTCTTATGTGATTGACTTCCTAGCCAAATAAAATAACCACAATTCATACCTTTTTTCTCCCATTTCTTTCAGATGCTTGAGCAATGGTTGCTGCATTACCAGCAAAGTACTGTAAATGCTATGCAACCTAGACACCTCAGTACATCCTGGTACTCCCAGTTTCTATTTTTGTGTACCTCCTGTCCTCTGTACCTCCTTGTACTCCACACTCAACAGGTACTTCCCTGCTGCTAGAAGTGCCTCAGCCATCGCTCCACCCAAGTGCCTTCTCACAGCCAGGACTAATGAAGCCTGAATGTGAGAGTCCAACCCACCACTGAAGCAAAAGCAGATTGATACATTAGAACACTTTTGCAGAGTGAAAACTTAGCAAAAACATGTTTGTTTGTTTTGTTTATTTGTCTTTTTTAAGGAATGACGTTTACATAGAAAAATGTAATTACTTAATGTATTTATATATATATGGAGAAAAAGAGAGGGGCGATGATTATCAGTCATTGTCTCTAGTGAGGAAAAATATGTTTGAATAACTGTTTAGGTGTATGGTTGACACTTCCTTGCTCTGATCAGGACTGGACTTCAGTAACACAAAGCCTCTGGGTCTAATTTAAGCAAAGTAATAGAGGGCCACACCAATAGTATCTTTAATAACAATGCAAATGCCTTTGAATAATAAAGTAAAGGTCACATTTATTGATCCAAAAAGATGTTCTTTAGCTGATGAGGATGCTTTTAATAACACCAATTAAAATTCAAGTTGGCAGAAATGTCAAATTTGCAACCTAAAGCATTGTCTAGTAGAGACTTAATTCAGGCCAAACTGAATTCTAGAAACTCCCATGAGAAAGGGAAGAGTGATTGATTCAAACATCCAAAGCTATCACTATTGCCTGACCTTCAGAATTTTTTTTCCATTTGTTCCATTTCCATCATATTTTTTGTTCTCTTGTAATAAAGAATATACCATGACCACGTGGAGCAAAATGAACCTGAACCACTTTCCCACCTCTGCTGCGAAAAGCACTTTGGCATCCTGAATCCTGATGTGGGTTTTTGAAAAGGTGGCAACGCCACTATTAATTTGGTAACATAAGAATTTAAGGTTCCATTTATAAATATTTTGTTAGTATTTATTATGATTATCATACCAAGCTACCTTCTCTCATAATTTATTTTAAAGCATGTCATATAATGCATCAGTAATACATTCACAAATACTAGTATTTTAAAGCTATTTTAAAAGCATATCACAATATGTAGATATTGTCAACGCATGGTATACACTTAAGTATAGTTTCATGGGTTATAGTCATGTATGCTTTAAAGTTAAATGAATAATAATAAGGAATTTATAAATGGAACCTTAATATATATCCATTTACCCTAATTTTAATATTTTGTATTGTTACCTATGTCTGCTGTATATAGAACTTCTTAAATAATGCTGAAGGGATACCAGTGTTTATTCTAAACAGATACGACAGTTACTCCGATATACAATAGTATAAACATGCTTAACATTTTTTTTGTTTTGTTTAAGTTGTATGAGCTTTGTTCATGAAAAAAACCACACGCTGGTGTAATTTTATTCATAGATGGGTTAAATAATGGAATAATGCAGTACCTCTGCCTTCTTACAAGGCACAGTGGGCTAAATGTTGAATCAACGTTTTCTCCCATGAAATAGATTTTATTGCTATGTTCATTAGAAAGGAATCCACAGTTGCTGGCTTTATTGCACATTTTATAGTGTTCATATTATCAAATCTTTTTTTGTTGTTGTTGGGTTTTTGGGGGTTTTTCCAATTTTCATTTGTTGTCTTTTTTCTTTTTTTTTTTTTCCCCCAAATCTTCTTCATGAGGTTTTTATGTGTTTCAGTTTCTTACTTTTGGTGTTTCAAATTGTATCCCCAAGTCCCAAGCAGAAAGGAGGGTGACTTCATTAAATGTAGTGATTGTAATGGCTGTGTAGGGTTTTCTGTTTTGTCAGAGAGAGACATCAGTGTGGGGATGAAGATGTTAATATTTGGACTGTATCATAATTTTCCTATTCTATGTAAATTATTTATGATGTTTTTAAAATTTTTTCTTTTTTTTTTCCTTGCAAGTGTGTGTGAGAGTGAGATCAATGAAATTTCATTTTGTTTTGCCAAAGATTGTAAATAATTATTTATTTGTTTAAATGGACGGAACTTTATCATTTAACGTCCTGATTCATTTAGTCAGATCCTCATTTATA
>NW_010180380.1:0-786 GCF_000695765.1 Mesitornis unicolor | reverse complement strand
CATGCTGGAGCAGTTCATGAAGAACTGCAGCTGGTGGGAAGGACTCACACTGGAGAAGTTTGTGGAGGACTTGTCTTCCATGGGAGGAACAACACACTGCAGCAGGGGAAAAGTGTGAGGAGTCCTCCTGCTGTAAAGGGAGGAGTAGCAGGAATAACGTGTGATGAACTGACCACTACCCCCATTACCTGTCTCCCTGCACTGCTCAGGGGGAGGAAGTAGAAAATGTCATGAGTCACGTTGAGTCCAGCAAGAATGGAGGGGTGAGGGGGGATGGTGTTTTTAAGATTTGGTTCTATTTCTCATTATGCCACTCTGATTTGATTGGTAATAAACTGTATTCCCCATGTCAAGTCTGTTTTGCCTGTGATGGTAATTGGTGAGTGATCTCTCCCTGACCTTATCTGGACTCATGAGCCTTTCATTATGTTTTCTCTCCCCTCTCCAGCTGAGAAGGGGGAGTGATAGAGTGGCTTTGGGGGGCACCTGGTGTTTAACCAGGGTCAAGCCACCACACATGGTTGACTGAAGAGTTCAAAACTACCACCTGATTACTGCATGCCACTGGGGAAGCAGCAATACCAGTGGATAGTTTAAAACAGCATGTATCAATGACAGAGTAAACAAAATATTTGCAAATGAAAAAAGAAAAAAGTTTATGCTCTAGTGCATTGGGAGTCTGCAAAAATTGAGGTGGCTCCCTACTTTACAGTGTGTGTGGGGTCCTGTTATATCACTGCCATCTGATACTAAATCTTATGCACAAGGATCCTTGTACCCCTTTGA
>NW_010180379.1:0-2468 GCF_000695765.1 Mesitornis unicolor | reverse complement strand
GTCCCGGCGTCTGTTCTGCCTCTGCACAAACTGCGCCCCGGCGTCTGTTCCGCCTCTCCGCAAACAACGCCTTCTCTGAGGGGTGAGGAGCGACCTCACGCCGGCATCTGCTCCACCTCTGCGCAAGCAATATTTCCCTCAACCAGTTTCCCATTCCCCCTCCTCTAGCTGCTTACCGCAGTCTCGGAGCTTAAGGCAAAGGGAGGAACCATCCTCTGCTGCCAGGTGTTGGGAGTGGGAGTAGGACTTCCCGGAGTAACGATGGAATCTCAATATGAGTATGGTCGTTCTCCTTTATTAAGCAGAGTTACACAGCCTTTATAATCTCGGTTTTAGTCATGAGATAGTCACGAGCAAACACGCAGCGATTACATACAGCTAATTGGTTGCTGTCCATGCGTCCTGACGTATGGACGGTACACCTACTTGCGGTTAGCGAGTCCGGTTCTTATCTTCCTTAAAGTTGCAGGTGACCCTTATTCGTACGCTGGGTTGATCACATCGACGAGATCATGGCCGCGCTGGGAGAGCCAGCACTCCACAATTCTCCCTTCTTCTTTTTGAGCAACCCAGGTCTGGTGTACAAGTCTCTCAAGAGCCTTTTTAATACAGCTTAGTGCTATAGAAATAGCACTAATAGATCATGGCCATGCTGGGAGAGTCAGTACTCCACACGAGCCATCAATCAGAGTCTTCTTGGGTTACATTTCTGGGCACCCAGAAGATTAGAACATGTTCAAAAACTGTCAGCATGGAGTTACCAAGGGTAAATCATGACTTGCCAATCTGATTGCCTTAATGATGAAGTAACTGCATTTGTGCATGAGGGGAGATCAATGGATGTAATTTACCGCATCTTCAGAAAAACTCTTGACGTGGTCTTCTCAATGTTCTTGTTCTGAAGTTTGGCCATTACAGTCTAGATGGGTAGACAAACAGATTTGTAAACCACCACTTGGATGATGATTCTGAGAGAGCAGTGATGAAGGGACCATATCCTACCTGGAGGCCAGTGGGACATACTGGGCAGCACAGGGGACTTTCCTGGGCCCTGTGCTGTTTAACAACTGTATCCAAGACCTGGAGGAGGCAACTCTCACTATGTTTGTTGATGACAATTAATTGGGAAGACCATTCCTGTGGTATGAGGATAGATATGAGAAAGACAAAGGACAGATCTCAGTGCTGTAGGGGGACAGAAGGCAAAACGTGATCTAGCAGTGATTTAAACGATCCAGTGTTACCTTGTAGCAAAGAAGTCTGGCAGTGTCCTGGAGTGTATAAAAATAAGCCTTGCCAAATAGTGAAGGAAATTATTTCCCCCCCCTACTCATCAATCATTAGACCACCTGTACTGTGTCCATTTCTAGGTTTCCATTTCAGGTGTAGTGGTTCTGGCTGGGATGGTGTAAAATTTCTTCGTAGCAGCCCCTGTAGTGCTATGTTTTGCATTTGTGCCTATAACAGTGTTGATAACAAACCAGTGTTTTTGTTTTTTTCTGTCATCTGTTGGCACACCATCAAGGACTTCTCCGTTTCTCACTCAGCTCCCTCCCAGTGAGTAGGCTGGCAGTGGGCAAGAAGATTGCGGAGGACACAGCCAGGACTGCTGACCCCAACTGACCAGGGGATAGTCTCTACCATATGATGTCATGCTCAGCAATGAAATTTAGGGCAGAGGAAAAAGGAGGAGGAGTTTTTTGTCGTTCAAGGTGTCTGTTGCTGGGAGATGGCTGGACATCAGTCTGCTTGTGTGAGGTGGTGAGTGATTGCCTTTGTATTGTTTGTTGGCTTAGGTTCACGCTTGTGTTAATATTTTTTCATTCAGCTCTAATCTGTTTTTATCTCAGCTCACAAGCTGCACAACATCTCCATTTAGCAGCATGACTAGAAGGCTGACCAGCTAAAGAGTGCCCAGAGGAGAAGGGCCTCCTTGGGTAGAAGCCTGAGTACCAGAATGCCTGGGGAAGTATGGAGTCACCATCCCTGGAGGTGTTAAAAAAATGTGTGGATGTGGCACTTGGGGACGTGGTTTAGTGGGCATGGTGGTGTTGTGTTGACGGTTGGACATGTTCATTTTAGAGGGCTTTTCCAACCTTAATGATTCAGTGATTCTATGATTCTGTGATACCATATGAGCCAGTCGGCATCATATATCAAAAGGAGAGTAAAGAAACTGGAGAGGGTCCAGAGGGAGTCTGACAAGATGGAGTGAGAGGCCTAAAGCATGAGCTGTGAGGTAAGTTTGATAGATTTGAGCCTTTCTAGACTGCTAAAGGAGGCATGGGGGAACATAATAAGAGCCTACACCTACCTGGAGGGATGACGGAGTAAAGATCTTTAGAGGCAACAGCCACAAACTGTCTTTTGGGAGCTTTAGGATGAGCCTTAGGAAAAAGAAAATGGACGAGGAGGAGCGTTGCTGTGGTCTCCACATTTGGAGCTCTTCTTTGCCCAGAAAAGTCACA
>NW_010180378.1:50231-52827 GCF_000695765.1 Mesitornis unicolor | reverse complement strand
CCAGCCCTAAACCACGACAGCTCCCTAGCTCCTTAAAGCTCACCTTGAGTTTTAATTTTTCTGTGTCATTTATGTCTTCACATATTCAATTTTAAAAGCTGTTTGTTCTTTTTTTTCTTGAAAGCTCCCTTTGTCAGTCTAAGTATTATTGTCAAAGAAGTTTACGCTACAGGAAAATACCCTAAGAAAGAAGTCTGTGCATGAAAGACCATTTCATTTAAAAGTTATTACTTTTCTCCGAGTTTCCTGCTACAGAAGTTAGTTATGTCTACTGGATGTGGCTCTGAGGGGAGCTATTCCAAGATCTAATACCTTGGGAATTGCTCTGAGAGGCACATTGGGCTGGAATAAAGAGGAATCTACATATCATGACACCAGGGATGCCGAATAGCTAGTTACCTGGCAGACTTGTGAAATCTAGCTGCCTGAGTTCCTGATCTGGTTGAAGACGGAGATATAGGTGCCTAAGAACAAGATCCCAAGTGCTAGCATGTTATCTGAGGAACTGCTAAAACCAGCGACTTACAGACATGAAGGCAAGAGACTAGTCTGGAGTATTTGCCCAAATTACAGCTGAATACATTTGGAAAGAAGATTGCAGGATATGATCTGGGGACAAGACCAGTCTCAGGGCCTGAGTAGGTTTATAATGGCTTTTCTCTGCTTTACCTATGGGGCAAGGGAACTATTCCTCTCCTTAATAGAATTTGGTTTCTGAGGAGAAGAGTTATTCATAGAAAATTTCTTTCCACCTTCCCATGCATCAGAAGTTGCTTATACTAGATACTGAATAGAGAATCTGTAATGCGGGACATCGGACTGTAAATAACTGAGGGATAACCCGTTCTTCTCTGGGATTTGATATATCAGAAATGACTGCCCAGAATCTTCTTATACACCTAGGCATATAAGAAAGCGCATTCATACAAGTTTTTACAGGTGTAGGAGAAGTAGTCATCTCCTGCTATGGAGATCTCCTGCTATCTCTCACCTACTGGATAAAACACTGATCTGGAAATATGCCTGGAAATATCATTCCCAATCCAATGAATCTTGAATTATACTGTGACCTGATGCTTTAAGTTAACCAGTCCCAAGGGCAGCTAAATGAGACTCAAGGTCCGAACTCCTGCAGATCTCCTGCACCGTCCTCTGGACACAAACAAATGTACCTGCTATGCTAGTCCTTAGAGTTGTACTGACTACCTTCTTCCCCATGGCAGACTGCATGACAAGGAGAAACAACATGGCTGGCGTTTGCTGTTCCTCTTCTGGAGAAACTGTAGCTAAAACAGCAAGTAGTGAAAATGAATAGACTTAGTGAAAGAGATTGCCAAATTTCATAATACTTTGAATCGGAATGCATAGAACATTGTTTAAACTAAATTCCCTCTTGGTCTATGTTCCTCTATTTTCTTTCTTTTTTATTTTTTTTTTTAAAGAAAGATGAATTCTCATTTGATGATTTGTCCTTCAAACTATGCTCCTTCTTCACCAAATATAGCCTTCACAAATACTGTAACATTTCTTTGGTTGACTATGTCAATTAATTTTTGTTCATGTGGTTATATAGCTTAAAATATATTTTTATTCTTAAATTTTGCATTATTGTATTAAGGATGAAGAATGGCCCATTTTTTAATGATTAGATGATTGTTTCTTCTCCCTTTCTGCTAGGATTTATATGAACCAACTTCTAGATGAAAACCAGCAGTGAATTAGAAGTGCACAAGTATAGCATTACTGCATTGTTTTGTTAGTTAAGCTATGCTCTATTGCATGAGCTAGGAAAAAAAAGGCAAATAATTTTTTAAAATTGTAAGTGTATTTTAAAAAATGGAATTATTTGCTGCAGTATGCAAACAGTTTCCTTACATATTTCTGGTTTCCATGAGTGAAAATCCAAAAAGCAAGCGAGTGCCTTATGGGAATTTCAGAAGCACTTATTCTTCCTTTCCTTCTCCATGGTATAAGTGGGTGTTGGGAGTCAACCTCTTTAAGTACCTCTGAAATCCTGCTTCATTCTTCACCCTCAGAAAATGCAAACAAGCTACTATAGCTACAGCAGAGATGGATACACTGATGATCAACTCTTCTAACACAGCTGCAGTGTCAACATGTCCCAGGAATTCTCTGAGCACCTTTTCTGAGCAGATATGATTCAGGTGGTCATTGTCTATCCCAAAGCAATGTCACAACTGCCTGATAACAAATGTCACTGTTAGAAAGATAGTGTACCCAAATCCTAGGTCTTCTAATATTCTTAAATGTCCTCAAGAGGACACAATAATTGGTGTGAAAAAGTGTTTTTTGCTATAGCCTGATATGCTATATGAACACACATTAATATTTATCTCTGAATCAGTAGAGTAATGCTAATAACAAGGGAATTCAGAGCAGGGCTTTGCCTGTTCTAGTTTTGTTTCAGGGAATTAGTGAGGAGTGAGAAATAATTTTTTTATTCATCAAGAGAGCAAGTTCCAAACCACAAGTCCCAGGGGTCCAAAGTAAGGTGCCCAAATAAATTGTTCCACTGCTGTTAAGTTATAACTTGAATCTCCCATTGGCAGTTTGAGGCACTCTGTTCCAACATCTT
>NW_010180378.1:41127-50200 GCF_000695765.1 Mesitornis unicolor | reverse complement strand
CCTGCTTTGTCGAAATCATGCAAGACGCCCAATTCCTCTTTCACATAGCAAAGACAAACACTATATGATCTGAGAAACCCAAACTGCTTTCCATATTGCAATTTTGCAAATTTAAGGGGAAAACACCTTCCAGACCATGCCCTTCAAAATATGCCAGAGCCCCATAGGCCCAATGATAGTTGTGTGTAAGCCACATACACTTTTCAGGTTCATAGACACTCCACACAGCAATAATATGCACAGAAAGTAAATATGAAGAGGGGAAAAAAGTCTTCTCTTTCCATAGGGTGAAATCCCAGAAGTGTTACCCAAGGCTGTATATTCCATTCATTGGCCAGACTTGCTTTGGGAACAAAATTATTTTTCTGGATTTGAATTTAAATAGCTAATTGCTTGAAATCTCTTCAGCTTTTGGCTTTTTTTTGCTGATAAATAAGCATTTTACTTAAATTTCATTGAAACAAGTTATATGTAAAGTGCATTAAAAATACAAGTTGTTTCAACATGTGGCTCCATCATCAGTAGTATTGCATTGCTGTCTCTAGATATTTATGCTCTTATACCACAACTGATATTGAGATGTTTGATAACACATATGATGCCTGATTTTGCTTCATAGCTTGTGCAGCTAAATGAGATTACAATTTCATCATAGAGAATAATTCAGGTCTACAACATCTAAATCAAGTTTATTACCTTAACAGTTAAAAACAATGCAATTTGATCCTATAAATGTGTAGTGTTTGTGATTAGCAGTTTACATCATATTAGAAATGCCATGGTGGGACTACGTGGTCTAATGCATCTTTCCAATGGCTACATCTTTAGATTCTAAGCTCTCCTTAATTCTGGCAGAAATTAAGCTACTGCAGATTTCTTTATATTCTGGTATAATTTACAGGAAACTATAACTTCTATATACCTCTTATTTAGAACAAGAAGTGTCCTATACATGCTGAGATAGTACCCAGTGTAAATACAGATTGTCTACTTTAGTCCCACATAGAGAGTGTACACTTTGTAATGTACAACCCGTGTTGTTGGATGGCTTTAGAAGGTCAAGGTGTTTACTATTATAAGGTATTGTTAGCTTACAGGTTATTTGTAAGAAGTACCAAGCTAAAATTACAGTTTCCAGTAGAAGTGCTGGCAATGGCAAAAAACCCCCAAAACCTCAAATTTTGACTTCCCCATGTTACATGCTAAAGGACCATCAAGACTGAACAATACAGACAGCAAAGGGTATATTAAACTAAGCAGACATTTTCATCTACTTCCAATTTAGTCTTATTTAATTTAGCTTTTTAATAAAATGCATTTCTCTTAACCATCACTTTACCCTATTGACTGTACAGCTTCAAATGACTGCCTTTTAGAGCTATGAATAGTCAAAGCAAAAATCTATATTTACATTAGTTGCAGGTTATTGGTCAATAAGTGTTCATTAAACACTACACTTATTCTATTAAATTTACAGTGTGATTTGTTTTCTTATTTCACTGGCTTTGATAGGCCACTTAAGACTTATTTTTACAAAAGTATCTCTGCCTCTGAAGGTAGAGCATAGCCAAGCTCTGCTTTATGCAATATAATAACTCTCAATCCCTACTCACTGTCCTGAAACTTATGGTGATTGCTTCTCCAAAATATATGCAGATAAAAATGAATTTGAGGCTGAGAAGTATTTTGGTAGCTGACTTTTTAAAACTAAGATCATTAAGGCTCCTTCGTCCATTCCAATCCATATGGAAAAGCCAAACAACATCATGTAAGCATTTATGGTAAAAAAATGTATTATGAGCAAGTATTAAACTTAAATGTAATATTTGGATCTTTTAACTTTGATTAATAGTTTCTCTGTCTTCTTTTTTAAAAACTCAACACTCTAATATAGTACATATCTGAATTAATAGCAATTGGTTTAAAGTTTGTAGTCATTTACAATACAACAAATAGAGAAATCTGGTTCTGGTAAATGCCACCTAATACACTTCAGTGTGTTTATCAAAACAGTTCAGTGACTTTATCAAAATTGCAGTGGTTTTAGTTTTAACTGTAGTTAAATCAAATCGAGAAAGTGTGAAACAAAGGAAAAGAAAAATCCACAGCAAAATTTAAGCCTGAGGGCATGTTAAGGTATAAGGAACTAACCTATCTTTGGGAAATGTTTCAAAGTGAAAGGTTTTTAATCTGATGCTAGAAAATGGAGGTGTTTATTCAGACCTACACATATCTAATTCTTATTCTGGTAGTGTGATGAAACTTGCTAGTTTCCTGAACCTAAACATAATTAGATACATATTTTGGACACATTCTTCTGTTGCTGACAATAAGTATATCTTAGTGTATTCAAACACCGTCTACAACAACAATATGTTTGTATAAAAACCAAAGATTTGTAATTTTTCTGCCTAAGAAACTTTGGACTATCATCCTACCAGGGGAAAAAGAAAAAAAAAAAAGAAAAAAAAAAACCCGCTTAACTAAGTAGTCATGGAACTACAGGAGAAACAAACTAACAAATCTGCTTGGAAACTGCAAATGGATCATCAGGATAATATTACGAAAAGGTGTAAAGCTTTTTAACCATCACAGTAGCAGTGTTGATTTGTCACAGTAAGGTGCTCATCAGTTAAAGCAAAGGTTTCTGTATTAACATAGATCTGCATTCATGGCTGGGAAGATATGATGTTATATTTTACCTAGAATGTATCTTTTGTTGTTGTTGTTGTTGAAACAAAATTTTGTACTGCATTATGCCTTTCTAAGTCCTGGTCCAAGGACTGATATTCTTTAACATAAATAGTGAAAGAAATTGATTAAGTAATCTTGTAGAAGTCTTGAAATGTCATCCCTATTCTGATAATGTTACTGAAAATGGATATAAAGATTGGGAAACTCCATGAAGAAAGAAATCCTTAGAGCAAGTAGATGTGACAGCTGATGACCTAAAATCTATTTCAATTAATAGATTTTTGCACTTCTGTTTAATTTTACTTTGCTCTTTGCATACCTTGATTTTAGTTTCATGTAATGATTTCTTACTGATTCAATGCACCTACAGGAATGAAAAGGAATGTGCCAGATTCAGCAGCCTAATTCATGATTCTATGACAAAGAGTTTATCTTCAGTAAAGTGATATGCAGGATCACTTCTTTTCCAAATGTTTTTCCCAGATCTGCATAAGATCAGCTTTTTATAATAGTAATAATACATTTCCCTTCTAACCTCATGCTGCCCATTCTACTCATTCCTTTCCTATAGCATGCATGCTCTGTCCTTGTGGATTTAGGCACAGTGCTTCCCAAGCCAGACTAACCTGTGCATTTTCTGCCTTTTCTTCTCTGCCACTTCTTCCAGTACCAGCTTTAACACACCGTTACTATGAGGCTAACTTTTTTTAAAGAACAAATAGTTCAGTTCAGTGAATAAGGAAGATATTTTTTTCAACCCATTAAATGTTATAGTTGAAGAGGAGGTTCAGTCACAAATCCACTAGTTATTTGTCTGATAAAATTTTGTGGCTTTGCCATGCCCATGTATCCACATGGGCATGTCATAGGAACATAGCCTGGGAAAGGTCAGGAGGGAGTTTCTTCCAGAAGCTGTCCACGGTCCACAGCTGAACCTGCTGCCAGAAGAATGTGATTAGCAGAAGGATGTTTGTCATTAATATGAACTCTCCTCAGATCATTATGATGAACTATTAGAGTGTCATGAGTCTTTCTTTGATGAGAAATAGTCACATTCCATGAAGATAAAATCTCATAAGTGCCTGGGCAAAACCAAGTAAAGTCTTCATTAATTTTAATTGATCTTCTAAATGCTACAGTGAGTAATAGTTCACCGGGGTCAATCTATGGCATAAGTGTATGAGAAAAGTATCTTACACTCTGCTCAGCCATGCTGTTAGAAAAGTCTTCTCATTCTGTTTGAAGTGCCACCTCTTTTAATTCTTTAAAATATTCTTGATTCTTCTTTCAACAATTTTCAGAATTTTTCAACAGTGTAATCCAATCTGGTCTCAAAATTGTTGTTATCAAGCATTTTAAGCTATAAAGTGGCCCTTATGTCGATATCAGCTAATGGGCAGTGTGTCAAGCTACTACTGAAGTATGGTTAGATCTTAGGAACACTTCAGTCCTAGAGCAAAAAAGGTGTCAGCTGATTATCCAAGCAAAAAACTGAATGCTTTCAAAAAATGCAAAAATTAAGATACAAAAGCTTCATTTAGCCATAATTTAAATCTTTCTACATGGTAGAATGTTTGCCCTACAATGCTGCTAAGTAATTAAATCCATCAAAAAGTGTGTTCTTAACATTCTTCATTTCTAGTAGCAGGAAATTAGACCATGTGATATAAAAAAGTAACAGAAAAAGATGTAAAGTTACAAAAAAAACCCCCACTTCTCAGTAGGAGATTATTTAAGCATCAATTTTGTTATGATAGAGTGTGAAGGGAAGAGGAAATAGTCTTTAAAGACATATTATAAATCCTTTTGAGATGACTGAACTATGGTTGGACCTCCTACCAATAAGTAGAAATAAGTTTCTGAAATTTTTGAAATATAAAACTTCTTATACTACAAGTAAATTTTTTGTTTCAAGTACTGTTTTGTAATACCTGTACGCATGTATCTTAAGCTTGCTTTTCAATCATAATTTACTCTCAGGATTGGTTTGTTATGATCCACCAGCTTTTCAGGATGTTTCCATAATATCATAGCTTTTATTCTAGGACCAGAAGCTGGAGCAGATGCTAAATCTACAGTTGGCTCAGGAAATAGGATTCAGTGATTTGCAGAGCAGTAGTTCTCAAGATTTGGGTCTAAAGAATCAGTGTCAACTCTTGAAATCTCCTTTGGACTGACTGACATTATTAGAAATTTGTAATTAAAAATGCTACCAAGATTCTACCCTACCCTTCTCTCCCCTTCCCTCCCCTCCCCTCCCCATCCCTTTCCCTCCTGTCCCCTCCCATTCCTTTCCCTTTCCCTTTCCTCTGCTCCCATCCCTTCCCCTTCTTCCATTTTCTTTAATTTACCTTTCATTTTTTTCCTCTTTTACAACTTAAATAAAAGAGTTTGATATATTCTGCATTCACAGTCACCCGGACCATTTTCTTCTGAAGAACTATGGTAGATCTTACACTTTTTTTTTCCTTTCTTTTCTCAAGACTTGTTTGTCTACCATGTGAGGGCTGGGTCTAAAAAGGAGTACGGCAATTTTACTTATGTGTGTGATATTGGCTTGCAGATTTTCCAGTAGGCCAGACTTTTAAAAGCCAGAATAGGACCAAACTATTTGCTGTAAATTTCCCTTCAGCATCCAGGCAATTAGCTCATTTTTCTTTTATCTTCCATAAGCTCAGTACTCTTTGATGTTTTCAGAACTGTCAGGGAAGTGGCCTTTGATGTCTTCAAATCAAAACTAGATATCCATCTGGAAGATATGCTTTAGTCAAATACACATTATTCAGCTCAGTGCAGGGATAACCAGGTGAAATTCTACAGCCCATGTTTCAAAGGTAGTCAATCAGATTAGCTAATGGTTTTTTGCCATTACATTTTATGAAGCTATAAAAATGAAGCACTATGTATCTTTATGCAGAGACTCAGAAGGGGATCGTAAAAAGAAGTATGAGAGAAAACAGATATGGTTACAGAATGATGAATTTTATACTATGATGGTACGTAAAACAGTGGGGAAAAACCAGAGAGATCAGAGAAGGACAAGTTTTTATGCAAAAAATGTCCACTGCAGAGAGACCTATAGAGCTTATGTTATGTGGTTACTCTTTACTGAGTTGCAATACAAAGGTAGAATAAAAGATGGCCAAAAGAAATATAGTTATCCAACAATCAATATTGGACCATGGCAGAGTTAAGTTTGCTTTTCTGCTGCCTATATTCTTGCCTGGGCAAATTGCTAAATTCCATAGTCACTCTTCTGAGATGTCTTCAGCAGCACTTAAAAAAATCTGAAAACATCAGCTTGAAGCTTGCATCACATAACAGCAGATCTATCTCATTGATTGAACATGATTGTGAAATTTGTTTTCAGAACTCCTTTTTATTCAATCTGTGCAATGCAAATGGTCCCATTTTTAGAGGTAAAAAACCTCCAACACCTAAAGAAAGATTACTCTCCATTTATACACCCAGGACTCAATATCAACCCACTCTGTCACATCATGTCGCAGATGTTCACACTAAATATTTTTTCATTGTTGCTCCTAAATCTTTTGAACGTCAGTTCCTACATATACTTTTTTTAATATCCCTTTTTCTAAAGATAGATGAGTTGCATTTGAAAAAGTGTGTTACTTAAATAGGTTCATGTAATCTAGCAATTTACATTGCTTAGTGACACTTCTTCCATTCTTTGACTAAGGTGAAAGTTCTTGGAACACATTGATATTTCATCCTATCTTCCACACTGCTTTCCTTCCCTTTTTTTCATATCATTAAATTGCTCTATCAGAATTTACTGGTTTTCTGCTCTGTTTCTTTCTGAGCTCTTTTCCTTGACTATAGCATATTCTGTGTAAATATGCAAACCTAGGTTTCTGTTCATTACTTTGCTGAGAAAAAGAGACTGCTTCCCCTGGTTTATCTAAACCAGATTAAGTTTCCTAATGGATGAACCAAAGAAGAAACATAGTTCACAAGCAAAGGATCTACTGACTGTACTAACTCAATTCCTTTTTTACTTGCTTATTGTTCTCATTGTTCTTTAGAGCCAAATAAAAGGACTGAAGTTACATTAATCAGCTTCATATTCTGCCTGGATTCTTCCTAGCCAGAATTTGTATAAGAATGTCTTATACGTACTTGGAGAAAAGCTTAATTTGCAAACTGACCCTCTCTTCCCATTATACAGGCAAATCATTTATTTCCAACTCAGATGCTCATGCATGTGCACATATAGACCATTCCTTGTGTCTTCCAGTATGTCTGGTAACTCTGGAACAGTCTTACAGAAAAGAAAGACAAGTAACTTCTAAATGCTTATGCATTGGCATACACATGTCTTTATGCCAATGTATATGTGCCGCCACCTAGCTCACCTGAAAAATTGGACCAGATGTCCGATATAAAACATAAAACATACTTATGTGACAATGGGATTCAGTTGCTTTCAAATATGTATATTTATTCACCTCACACTATTCTTGAATTAAGTGACTGTAACTAAGCAGAACTCAGATGTCTTTACATTGGGAATAAACACTGGACATTGCATTAAAATTTCAGAGAAAAGTTAGTCAGAATATTACCATAAGTGCAAATATTTAAAAGTCTGCACACAAAAACATATGCAAAACACTTGGTGACTGCACAACAAGCTGCAAATGCATAAAAATGCAAAAATGGGCTTTTAGAATAATGTTTTTAAATGTGGTGCCTGCCATACACAGATTACATCTTGTTAAATCTTCAAATCTTCATAAATTTTTTTAAGGAGTTCTAAATTGCTGAAATTCCACTCTAAGAATAAAAAAGAGAGAACCTCACTCAGTATTTGTACTGACATTTTGATCTCTTCTAACACGCCTATTCCTGCAACTGGGAAGCTCTGTCTCTATATAACTTCATACTAATTTTGAATTTTAGTCATTTATTCAGTGAAGAAACTTATTTTAAGAGAGGTTCTTATGTAATCCATGAAACCAAAATAATGTCCAGCAAAGCAGCTTTTATCAATGCTGAGGTATGAAAAGTCCCTTTGTGAGAAGTGTTCTCGCACTCACAAGCCTCTCTGAAAGAGGCTGCTGAGTACATCCCTTTTGAAACTTTTCTCTTAATTTTTTTCCTGTTTCCCCTGAGTTAAGCCACTGTATCTCAGGTCATAGCAAAGGCAGCAGCAGGCCAGAGTGAAGGCTGCTCATGCTGTTGCACATTGAAGAGAGAGTGTTGACCGCTGTGAGAATCATAAACCTCTCAGTTTGATGATCAACTGAGCAGTAAATTAATTAATCATCATTTTATGCCTCATCAAGCACTTTGCTGAGACTCTCAACAGGGGCCAGCTCAATTAGCCAATGGGAAGCAGACTGTTTTGTTTAGCTGGGTGAGTCTTCCATAAACAGAGGAAGCTTTGACAAGCTAATAAATATGTCATCTGTCTGTGTCACTAGCTGCAATGCGGCTCCACCTGTAAAGTTGTGGGATTCTGCTCGGTATGGTGGATAGCAACTTGAAAGAATGAGCATGAGGTATCCTAACTCCTTCTCAAACAAAGCACTTCTCATTGTTTATCAGGATCCCTAGACAGTGAATTTGGGCTTGATTAGGAATCATATACTTATTTTTGATTACTGAATCAGATATTTATATCCTTTTAAAACAAATTCCTCTGTTAGGCATATTAAAACCAGTCAAGTGCATTTATTATTTTAAAATGCTCCTTTCCTGGTTTTTTGTTGTGTATTTTTTCCCCCAGAGAAAAGAAATGTCCATCCCTCACAACAAATGCTCATGGTAACAAGCTTCTCAAGGTAAAAGCTTTTGATTAAGTGGCAATAATGCTTCTGTCAAAACAGACAGGTTTGAAAAGTCGTGGTATCAAATCCTGTGGTTCTACTAAAGTTATTGAAGTTGCATTAATCTAACTGCAGCCAGCTTTTAACTCCTGTCACTTTAGACATTTCGTCATCCAGAATGGAAAACAGAAATCTTCATTTAGAAGTTTCAGCCTTGAACCAAATCACTGACTGTTGCAAATTTGTGCCATTGACATCCATTTACCTTTATGGCCATAAGAACCCATTATAAGTTTCTAATCTTATTTTCTGCATAACACTGCCCATAACCTCTGGCTGAACAAGAGATAATCACTAACATACCAAATCTTTGCTGAAAGATTTCAGGTGGTGGAAAATCTAGTACATCCTTTGATAAGCAACTTCTTTAGTTAATTATCAACACCAGTAAAAATGTGCATCTTATTTCAGACTTTATTTTATCTGGCTTCAAATTCCAAATATTTCACTTTCCTAAATCTTGCTTCAGGGGAAGGGGCCTCAAATTTCTTGTAACACAGATCTCAATGGAAATAATTTCTCCCAAC
>NW_010180378.1:0-41096 GCF_000695765.1 Mesitornis unicolor | reverse complement strand
CTTTCCCTCTTGAGAAAATAAACTGTGTTCTTGAGGGACTGAATGGCATTTTTATTCACTAAGCATCCCATAGCCTTTTGTGTAACACTGATGTGTTGCCAGAGCTGGAAGAAACAACCTTCTCCCTTCTTGCTCCTGGCCATACACACTCAAGCTCTAAAGAGATAAAAGTTACTTTTCAAAGATTTTGTGAGTTTTATGCCACTCTCTTGGTTTTGAACTGCTGAGACTGACCACAGAGGTAAGATGTTAACGCTGGGGTAAAATGGTGTTGAAGGGCAGAAAGGATGAAAGAATTACTTGTTAGGAAATGTGTTTACAGAGCCCTCATATGACTGAAGTGTCAGGGTAAAGCCTAACTCTTGGTCCAATGTAGAAAGTGCTTTGGGTTCCCAAAAATAATGTGAAGAAACACCAGCAACACTGAGAAGTAGTGACTCCAGGGTCTCCACAAGAATCCATACAGCCTAGAATGACAATTCACTACACCCTCCACTCCAACTGGTGGGAATGCTCAACTGGAAACAACAGCTTGAATGGTGGAAACAAATTTATAAACAACAGCTCAAATGTTGGAAACTAATTTATAAATCACAGCTAGCCTTAAAACTTCCTCCTAGAGTTAGAACATCATGTGAAGGAGTGCAGGAGATACTTATTAGTGACTCAATTTAGTCACTAAGAGGATTCTGTCAGTCCTGTTCTCCCACTTTAAAATGTCTGTTCTTTTCTGGCACACAGCTTACCAAGATGTCTATATTGATCCCTGTATGAGCACTTCATATGTACAACTTCATCAATCTTTGTACCATGTACAAATTTTATTAGCAGAGGTTTTCTACAGTCCTTCCAAGAAATCACAAAGAATGGAGTGTAACAGAAATCTCAGTATTCCCTTGTAAATGACTGCACACAGTGATGACTACTTTTAGCTGTTCTATTTTAAACTCAGTCAATCTGGTTTTAATCCATTTACTTTTCTGCAATGATTTCACACAGGACTAACTTTTGGCTATGTGAAGCAACATGTACTAGAGCTGTCCAACTGTAGGAAAACCCACCACCACCACCACCACCACAAAAAAAAAATCAACAAACCAAAAGTATGAGCCCAAACCAGTTCTTCACCTCAGTAGAGGCTACTACATTGACATCTTGAATTATACCCTTTACCAGAAAAATGGAAAAGAAGCGACAGAAATTAGGGAATGGTGGGAAGAAGGAAAATAGGAAGCTGCCATTTATGCAGGTTCAAGGATGGTGAGAGCTTCTGGAACAGAGGAAGGAGGAGCAGGATTAAAGAGAGCATCTGAGAAACAGCAAGATGGGAAACTGACACACAGTGACTTTCCACATAAGACCTGGCAATATAACACATCTGATCTAGAGAAGCAAGAATTGATCCTACTTCTTACCAGGGTAGTGAGCCCTACATATATCTGTGCCAGATGCACGTAGAGAGGCCTCTCTGTAATCAAATTTCTAATTTCACTGAAACAGAACACCAATTTAATTTGACCTGCATACTTCCCACAGATCAGACTGATCATCACTGAGTTTCCAGTACCTAAAGATTTCATGCTCAGTTTTGAAAAAAGTTTCACACGGAATTTATGCATGGAAATGAATCATTTTGTTGCTGTATATGCGGATGAAAAGGACTATTTGTATTTTTTTATACTTGTTATACTCCTGTAAGCAAATGCAAGTGTACATGCACTGTTCAAAATTATGCTTCTGTTACCTAGGTAAATGGGTATCAGTCTATTACTCTACATTACACAAAGCATTCTGCAATATGTAATTATTTCAAGGGTGCCAAGCGTCGCATCAATAAATTTCATAAATTAAAAATAATGAGTTTGTTTTGCTGATATTCGTGAAACTATTTTTTTCTCTTGACTATGCAGGTGTATGGCTGATATTTCTTCCAAATTCAGCAATTTTGCCTTGTAATGGTTGGTGTAAACACTGTTTTCTGCTTGAGATCATGTGGGTTCAAAGCTCTAGAGTTTCACTTTGAATCTGATGATTGCTTACTGAGAACCATTTGTCTTCACTTGCATAAATCAACATACATTCAGCTAGAGTAAGCCATGGTTTCCACAATGCTTCATAAAAGGGGGACTGAGCTTCTAGCATGTTTCTAGTGGTTATAGATTTCATAGTGAAAACTGTGCAGAGTGGTACTCAAAATAATTCTTTGGAAAATATATATGATTCTAGGCTGCATATCTCTCAAACTTATGTTGCAATGTCCTTTGAAAACAGCAGACTTTTTTCAAGTCTGTGATTTAAAAAGAAACCCAACGTGAAATGGGCTTCTAGTACACTCACATGGGTCCTGATCCAGTTCTCATCAGAGTCTGATCAGAGGCTGTCAGTGACCTCAGGGAACAGTGGGCTGTGGGGCATTAGCATTAATATATTATTACAAAACCAAGTAGAGACAAATAACATAAAGGAAGAATGTTCCCTATTTTACCTTTACTTTCCTCTTCTAGAAATCTTTATATTCCACTAGCATTGAATTGGGCGCAAATCTGAATGACTTCAGTTCATTTTGCTTTTGTGGATTATTTTCAGTGATAAATTTTCTTTCAAATGTGAAATTTGCTCTGTCTTGTTCTATTTTACAGTAACCATTCTTAAAGATACTTTGAAGTGAACAACCCTGAATAATCGTAAATCTCACTGTCATACAGTCATATGTGAAAGTTCTTCTGAAAGCTTCATTGTTGCTCATCTATTCCGTTTGAGATAACACCAACCCTGTACTTTTCATGATTTAT
The DNA here is from genome assembly GCF_000695765.1 of Mesitornis unicolor. Lineage (NCBI taxonomy): Eukaryota > Metazoa > Chordata > Aves > Mesitornithiformes > Mesitornithidae > Mesitornis > Mesitornis unicolor. The sequence continues at coordinate 38,304 of NW_010180378.1, read as the reverse complement.
TCCTTTTATGAAGGGCAGAAGCTTTAAATTTTTTACAAACTCTAATCTCAACTCAATTACAATTTAACTAATAACATAACATGAATATTATCCCCTTTGTTTTTATCCAAGATTAATACTGGAATGTCTCAGATTAGTTTATAGGCAGTCCCTTTATGCTTCCAAAGTGCAACACTGAAATGAAGAAATACATAGCACAAAGAAACTTTGCTTAAGAGTATTGGGAATATGACTACACTGGTGATTAAACAACAAGATCTAATCTGGTTTCAGGCCTACAGCTGAAAATCATCTTTCGTAGAAGTGTGCCTGCCAAGGTTATTGTAAAATTATCCCAGGCACCAAAGTGATGAATGGTCTCAGCATTCGCTGTGATATGGATGCCATCCCTGTGGGGCTTCACCAAGCAGGATTTTTCATGTGGACAGACTCACATGGAGGACAGATGGGAAAGAAAACAAAATTAGTTGATCTGCACTAGAGCAAAAATCCATCTTTCCTTTGCTACCCAGATTGTGCACTTGTTTTTTTTTGCACACGGAAATGTGTTCTTAAATTATACGACTCTTCCCTTTTTTCCTTTGTTGAGTGATCTTAATGTTTTATACTGACCTTGGATTTAGTGCTGATTTACATTCTTGAACTTTCATGCCAGCCTAATTTTAGACATGCTAAGCAGCAAGCCTAATATCTAAGTTAGCACAAAAATACAGTGTCTCCAGTTGCATTAATAACAGCTTTAGCATTATTTTGAAGACAGGCAGATCTTAGAGATAAAACAATTTCAAATGGAAACAATCACTCAAGCTTAGCTTTGTCAAAGTCCAACTAATGAGCCAAAGAGCACCAGCTTCATTTAACAGACAGGCAGGATACCTAGGCCCCAGTCCAGGGACAATACGAGCAATCCCACTGGCAAAGACACTGTAACCAGTACCTTGCAGAATCAGGACCAATCATGGTTCAGACAGCATATCTGAGAAAAATCATCTCTTTGATGTTTTAAATGCTTGACAGCAAAAAGAAGTCTCTTTAATACTTACATCATTATGTGCTTGTAAGAGAGAAGAAGGGAAGGAGTTAAACTATTCCTCCATTGCATCTGTAAGTGGTGCAGTTTGAATCTGAGATAACAGAAAAGTTACAAAGTTTATCATGTATTTGCCTAAAACGCAGATTTTCAATAAGTCACTGTTAAACTGTTTTAACTTGTCCACATAATTTTAAATGTACCGTTAACTACACATCATCACATTTTGGATGTAGGAAGTATTATAGCAACAACTGTTCCAGAAAGGAGAGAAATAAAACAAATAATTGGTATATTTTTTCCATCTACATCTATCTCTCAATCAGATTTCACAGGGTGAGAGGTTAAACTCAGAAACCCAGCAGAGATGTTAGGATTATTTAACTGCATTATAGCTAACACCTTAAGAACTGATTTGTCAGAATGAATTGCAGTTCAGAGTGCTCTGAGTTTTCAAACTAAATTTGTTCTTGAGATAAAAGGCACTTTTTAAAGAATCACAGTTCTTGTTCTAACGATTCCCCCACCCTCGCCTCCAAGGCATTTCTTATAACTCTGATAAAATCACAGACCAGGTGCTTCAAGACTTTCAAAATAATAAATTCCAATCTGTCACTAAAAAATAAAAGGTTAAACAAGTTTATAGAGGTAGTTCTGTTCCAGGTGTTATTTTGAAAGTGTATGCCTAATTTATCGTTTTTCAGTAACAGTTACAAGTGATAAAGATCATGTAAATACTCTGTATTAGAAATAAGCTTTCATTTTGTCATGCAGATAGTACTAATGACTAAATAGACTTTAATCAGATCTCCACCTACTAATACTAGGACTTCTTAAGAGTAGTAATATAATCAGGTTTTCTTTAAAATAAAATGCTCTCACTGTAGAAACAAAAACAAAATGAAACTCAAACACTGGTTATATACAAGTTTTTATAAGAACCAGAAGCATGAAAACTTTTCACAAATCACCTACTTTGGAATGGACCTTGTATAGGTTCAGTAGGTGTGTCTACTGAGTGGAACGAGGCAATGGAAACTGCTAACATCTTCCGTATGTGACAGCCTTTAAATTATAATAACATTTTGGATACAGTAAATAGACTGTTCTAAAACAGCAGTATGTCAGATGGGTGACTAGGTTTCCCTGTAGTTTCTCTTTCACTGTTTTCAGACAGTCTCACACAGTTCTAATACTGCTATCTTGTCCATTATTTATTAAAGCATATAACTAAAAAAATAGCACAACTTTTGCTCAAGAGGTCTGAAATGTGTTGTTTGCCTCCCCTCCCCCATAAAACAAAGGGAAAGCCAGAGTTCTCAGTCATTTTGAAGCCAGGAGAAAAATCCAGACTGTGGTATAACAAAGTGCATGGGTATGTTCTTGAGCCCCATTTCAGGTTTTTTTTTCCCTGTCTGCAGAAAGAGTTGCATGGTCTCTGCCAAATTCTGTGGTTTCTAAATCAAGTATGGCAGCATTTGGGGTGGCATTACGCTGCAAGCAGATAGTAAAGGCTTATGGATAGGCTTCCACATGTCTATATTTCACAGGCTCCATAAATGACAAGAGACTGCCTTGCTCAACAAGGAACAAAAATTCTCTCCTGTTACTTCCCTCTGTTCTACTCTAAAATCTCTTTTATTTTGCTGCCTTTCAAAATTATTTTTTTCATCGTTCTACCTTCTGTCCCTTTTTTTCCGCTTCTGTCCTTGATTCCAAACAAATACAGTGGCAGAAGTTAACTGCCCTGAAACTTTCCTGTTGAACTAATTTTCAGAAAAGTCATAAACAAAGATCACTTTAAGCTTAGCTTGTATAGATTGCAGAGGTGAACTTACAAACTCTTTAGATACAATTAACATACGAACTCAGGGCACTTTCCTGTATAAAACCAGGGTAAAAGTACAGATTAAGAAGAACTGCAAACTGAGTTTCCTCATACATGGTTAAAGACAGTTCTTTAAAAGGAAAAGCAGCTCTTCCCCACAAAATCTTCTGCTACATTTTGAAACTCTAAGAAAGATTTACACCAGCTTCCCTCAAGTAGCAAAAAAGAAGGTGAATTACTATAGCTACAGCATATAGCTGTATTGAGGTTTCTCTGTGTGGAAGTATATTTCTGCTAACACATAAGTAGGCTGAAGTTTCCATTGCTTACCCATAAGATTACAATGCAAGTTTCACAATGCATAAAATGGTGAAGTTTTGCAGTGTTGTGACTGATTCTATGTGTTTAATTCAGTTGGGTTTTAATATGCAGCAATTACCTTTAAATGTGGAATCTTTTAGAAAGGCAAGTAAATTATTCTAGAGTTAATAATTTTCTTTTTTTAGGAACAGTAAAAGAAACACTCTCCAAGTAATTTGTGGTAGTTCTTATTAAATAGTAAGCAGCTGAGTTATATAGTGTGAACTGAACTGAGATGAATGAACTGGTAAATTCTTGAAACTAAAAATAATTATTTAATTTAGTATGTAAAAATAACACTTAGAAACATTACTACTAACTAATATTGTTAGTTCTTACTTAGACACCGTAACTAGCTGTGCTTTATTATGTAATGCTATAGAGTGTGTAAGACACTTTGCATTACTTGCAAAATGGACATTTCTTTTACCCCTTCAAGGTAGGTGAGTTTTGAGTGTTCTGCATTTCTTTCTTTTAATTTTGTTTTTGAAGATGAGAAATATTTGGGGACACAGAAGTTATTTTGTCATAGTATATAATTCCTGATAGGTAATTAAAAGAATTAATGATTAAGAGTTTCACAAAACTTTTCTTTTACAGCTAGAAATAGCTAGGAGGAAATGGTGGTACTGAGCTTCAGCACCAGAGAGCAGCACCATCTAAGAATTGTGATTCAAAGTTCCTCCCTTGAACCCCAATCCTGTTCTGGACAAAACAGGCATGCTCTCATTTCTTTGGGTGTATAGAGTATGTAATTCTTCTTTTGGATAACATTCCCAGCTTACACATGTAAAGGGGGACTCGTAGCAATGCTCAGGTGTTTTTACTCTGTTGATACATACCAAACACATTCATTTGTGGACTAACACTTGTAAGTAGGCCAAGTTTTCACACTAGAGCACATGATTAGTCTAGATCTAACATCATTTAGAAAAGGACTATAAACCATAAGTCTAGCTCCATACCCCAAACAAATGGATTTGGGTTAGCATTATCTAGCCTTTTTTTTCCTTTTGTTTACATTTTATAAATAACAAGAATGTCAAAGTAACTAGTAGCCATTACTGTTCTCCTTGGGAACAGTTCAGCAGTGCCCTCTGGCAGTTTTTGCACTGAGCATGGGAGTGCAAAAGAAAGTATAAAAAGCATGCAATTACCCCCAGGAAATAATTACAATGCAAAAAGCACTGGATGGTACAAGTGACATTCCTATAAACAAGGTGAACTTGTATCATCTCTCTGCTTTGCCTCAGGGATATTCCTGCCAAAGGAATATCATCCAGTTCCAAGAGCAGCCAAGGACGGAGATGGGGCTGTTCCAGGTCCAAGCCTCAGGGAGCCAGAAGTTATGGGCAAAGGAAACTGTTGCTAAGCCAAGCAATGACATTACAACTCCCAAAAGCCAGGGCAGCAAAGCTTGCCGGAGGTGATTTTTAACCACCAGGTTGGAAACCAAACCACACCCAGACCAGCCTTGCTTAGGTATGAGACTTTCTTATTCCAAACTTAACGATTAAGAGAAATATGGGAAGCAAAGTATTGTTATGCCTAGTTCTCTTCACTCTCACGGGAGCAGAATGAAACTATTCTTTCCTCTTTTACTATGTTAAACTTCAAAGTTAAACCAAATGCTGGATTTCTTTCAATTCTAGCCTTCTTTTAGTCCCTGCTGAAGGAATTTCTCTTTGTCTCCAACAGGTAGAAACCGTACCCAAACCACATTGCAGAAACAATTGCTGGAAGAACAAACAATTAAGGTGAATGTGGTCAGGTTTTAATCCAGCAACGTTTCCCACTCACTTTTTAAACCAACTCAGCTAGTATCACATGTATACACACAAAACCTGTATTTACCTAGGCAGGTTTTCTTACCTAGCTACTGTTTCCAGAGGCACACAGAATGGCAGCACTTGGTACATGGTACTATTGTTCTTTATTTATATTTAGCTTACTTTCAAAATGCCTTCAAATATTGCATATTGACCATTTCAGAATTGGAATAAATTCTTACACATTTTCTAGATGCCTTCTGGGAATGTACAAAATAATGCTGATAGGAGAAGAAATTAATGTGCTTACATATCTTTTTGTCTCTGGATTACCACTAGCATAAAACATGGAATTTGACCTCAAAGTGTGCAGAGTCTGAATACACTTTTGGCATGAACGGCTGATCCATACTATGGAACTGGGTTCTAGACACTTGAACAACCAGACCCGTCTTCTGAGCCATCCAAGGTATGCCATCAATAATGCTCAGAGATGAGTCTGCCAAAACCATCAGATTATCTGCTCTCCAAATAAAACAAGCAAATATACAAAAATGCTTCAATTGATGTTGCCTCAAGCAGTTTTACCTCACATAACCAGCACTTTTGGAAAGGTCCCATTGACCTTGACAGCATATTCAAACATGGCTGAGCAGTTCTTGAGCAATTTTTCCAATTAATTAGGCACAAACAGGTATGTGTCATTGGCCACACATGCAACCTTTTCTTTCTCCTCTTTCCCCTTAAAAATTAAAAATTTCTCAAAACTACCATGTGAAGAAAGTCACAGCAAACTGTATGTCCTACTTTATTACTGGTTTAAGTTCAGTATTTGAAATTTCTTGGCTAGATGCTTTGTAAACACCACAGAGCTGAGTTCTGACCAGAGACCAGTTAGTCAAATACATTTATCTTTTCTGACATACATCTTAATCACAGAACTATCATAAACCATACATGTGAACTGACTCTGCATAGTTTCATTATCAAAGAGAAAAAACTTATGAATTAGGAAGCATTGATATTGTGCATTAAACTCAGTCATCAACCTTCCACAAATGGAAAAGCCACAACAATAAAAGCAGAGAATAGTGATAAATGTATTGCATGCTATGCATGAATTCTATCTATTCACTAGTTTTAAAATGGTTTAGAAAAGTGTACAAAAACCATCCCACTGATACAACTGTAATATCACAGAACTCTTCAGCTCTTATTTTATTGCCAGGTGATTCTACAGATCTGCTCTTTTTCCTGACAACTGGTTGTCAGATATCATTACCCCAGCACTTCAGCGGTTTGACCTAGGCATGGAGTCAGTGTTTCATTGATGCTGCTGCACTGAGTACCCCCTACTTGGCTGCCTTTCTCCATTTCCTCACCTGTCCCATCAAGTGCCATTCTTCATTTGTCTCCATTCTGCCCATCGATCATTCTTTTCTGCATCCATACCTTAACTCGCAAGTTGGCTTTCCTTCTTTCATGAACTTCATAACTCTACTGCCATTCTTTCCTCCTGTCACATTTCTTTTTCTTCCTTTTCCCCATAGGTCATATGAAAAAAGAAAATTCTGAAAATCTAGGAGGAGAGAAAGGGAAAATGAAACATCTTGTGTTATAAGACAGCACCTTCAACCAGAAAAATTATGACTCACCTGTAGCTTTCAACACACATCTTTTTTGTACAGTACTCTGACTGGCACCAAATATAAACATCTGTTACCATGAGAATCTCCAGTTGCTGTTGAACCTTGTTTCTTCACACTTTCCCACACTTGTTAACATGTTCCAAGAGCTTTCTTGCTTTAACATCATGTATTAGGGGAACAACTTTGGGCTGCTATGAGACACTCATCCCAACTCAATCAAAATGCAGCAGAAGACTTAGCTCTATATTTTAATCTACAAATGTCAGGACACATTATCCCATTGAACAACGGAAAAGACCAAGAAAGAGAAATTGATTAACCCAACAAACCAGTAGCACAGCCACATGGTCACTAAGGTATACTGTCACACAAACAACATGAGAAAGCCATCTACAGCCTCAGTTGAAGTCCAGTATTTTCATTACTGCAGCTTCAGCTGAAACTTCAGCTACACAAAAAAAGAGGGACTGGATTCATAATGGTAATTTAATGATATTTTCTTACTTTCTTTCAAATTTTGTAGTTGAAATGCCTTCATAGGACTGTTTTCTTACAGTTTAGAATACATCCAACAAAATTTAGGAGTAATATCAATATTACTTTTAGAGACTAGCTAGGCACAGATTATTTTATGAAAATTTATGAATTATGCCATTTTGCTCAGCAGCATGCTAAGTCAACTAACAAGATTTCAGTTTCTTTCAACATGTATTTGCAATGTATATTTGCATTAATTTATAATGTGGCAGTAAGTAAACTGCACTATTCGAAACTCTGCTATTCATTAACACAAGTAAGTACAGACAATTACATCTCTTGGAACTTTTCTTTAAAATTAAGTGAGGAGGAAAACGTGAGAGCAGTTGAAAGTAAGGTTTCTCAGGAAAAAAAGGAAAGCCATTTAATGTTCATTTCAATTTGGTTTGGTGTTTATTTGTTTTTTCACTTAGCTGTAAGTGCCTTGCTATGATCATGTGAAAAGTTATTAGAGATAAGAAGAAAGCTTTATGGGGTTTATTTGTTCCAACAAAAGCTAGGGGAATTAAATAAAAACAAACAACATAAAATATGTAAAGATAGTACATGTTGCAAATTAATAGCTTATTTTTAAAAAGGAAATTTAATAATGCAATGCCGTTAGCTATTTGAAAACTGAAAAAACCATACTTAAACATGAGGGAATGTTGGCAAGTTTTTCTAACTGGGCCAGAGTGTGAATAACTAGTTATGATACTTCTTTTGTTTGCAATCAGAATTAACTAGATGACAGTATTATTCAATCATGTAACTGGAAATATCAGTGTCTTTCCAAAATATCGCATGGCATAAATAGCACAGATTTTCACTGTAGGATTTTAAAATCAAGGTGTTCTCTCATGTTCACTGTGTCTGTAGTTCCATCACATAAACCTAAACTACTACAGTTTACTGTCAGTGAACTCTGATACAATTTTGAATCCTGATACTAATTTTTGTTGTTGTAATACACTGAAAGACTTAAAATCAAAATGATACTGTAAATAAAAATGTTCCTTTCCACTATATTTAATTGTCATTAAAAAGAATGTAAAATCAAGCTTTGTCACAATCTCAATGTAAATGGTATTAATGATAACTCAAGTGCTTGATTTTCAAGTGTATGCACTGAAAATATATATTTGATGTGACAGTTTCCATGGCAACTACTCAGTTTCAGTGCATACTAGAGTACATAGTTGTGTAGAATCTCTTGATGCATGCAACCTCACTGTGACTGCCTTACAATGTGTATTAATATATAATTTTTAAAATTTATTTCTTAAAAGGAAAGAAATTTCAAGAGAGCAACATTTAGCTGTCTTGCAACTTAGAGGTGGTTTGTGAGTGGTGGTAGGCTCTATTAATAGCACTGCAGAAAGAGTACAGAGAAGCAGCAAGGAAGGAGAAATTTTTTCTCTTCATTGTATTTTCACGCCTAGCATTTCTTTAGACTCTTGAATGCCCAAACAAATTTGTGGTTTGAAATAATTTTTCATTTCTTGCTCATTACCACTTATAGATTTTTATTTTTCTGCTTGAGCTGACATTTGCTTTGGATTTTCTAATCTGAGTATAGGAATTATTCGAATACATCTAGAAAAAATAATCTTTCTAAATACAAAAAATACTGGTCGTTTGGCTTGTCTTGCATATATCACACAAAGTCTATGATAACTTTGCATCCAGGAAGAGAGTTCTGCTCTACGGGAGAAAAATTATGAATTGTTTCTGCAAAAAAACCCCTTTGTTTTGGAAAGGAAACTATCAAGAAATATTTCAGTGAAAGATGTAATGAAAAGTCTTTCTGTGAAGTGGTAGCTGGACTTCATGAATACTCTAGGACCCTAAGTAAAAAATTTCAATACTCCAAAACCTTGTTTCCTGTTAAATACTAAAACTCATTAGAGGAACATTGAGGCTACATCAAAGTGGACACACCTAAACTTTCTTGTCTTGCTGTTACCATTTGTGACAAAATTATATTTACTATGTCACCTTAAAAGCTTCTGGTAGCTAAACAGTTGGCATCTCTGGATGCAGAGAGGCTTACAGAACTTGGTAGACTCAAGAGAGTCCTGAAGTTTGGTCTTCACTGCAGAGGTGGGTGACACAAGTCTTCCAAGATGGAAGGTCAGAAGAGCCATCTTCCCTACTCATGTGAAGATCTCCCCCATAGCCAGACTGAGTGGTGGGGCCCAATCAGAATGAATACAGCTTTCTCCTGGCTGACATGCCTCTATTTCTTTTCTAACAAGATTTGTTAGAGGGGCAGGGAGGGATAGGAGGACAGGAGGAGGAAGAAGGCGAAAACTCATCCCTATCTGCTCTTACCCAGATGTAGCCTGGGAACACACCCACATCATACAGCTCTGAATTAGTCTAGGCATAGCCAGCCATTCAGATCACATTCCCTTCAGCTCTCCTACACTGCCTGAAGCCAGCTCTCTTCATGGTTATGTGGTCTACCTCAGATTTAGTTCACCCCAGCTGTATGTATGTGCCACATGGCACTGGAGCTGTGGAAAGATGGGAATGCTGGTGGAGGTCTGGAGAGCAGGAAGACAACCCCAAGCTATGTTCCAGAGAAAGCAGCAGTCTTGGGTGCGACCTCAAGGCAAAGATGACTGTCTACTGCTCCCAGCTGCCTCTCCCAAGGGGCATGTTATGGGGTAGGAATGGTTTAACAGGTTCCAAAATGTATGGTAATGAAGGGAAGGCAAAGAACATAATGTAAGCCTGTAAGAAAAGCATTTTAGATCTCTTTTAGTTCTTATTACTGCCCCTCCAGTAATCTCTGAAGCTCATAATCTTCCCAGAAGGCCATGCCACATATGAATGCTTTGACATATCTATATGTGAGTTACGTTCCAAGGTCTTCAAATTTTTATTATTTTCTAAAGTTAGGATTATAACCATTTATTTTCATGGACGCCTGAATCTTTTTGTGTTGGACATAATAGTTTTCATTAATTTTTTTAACTCATGTAGTGTATGTTGAAAGAAGAAAACTTTATCTCAAAATACGGTTTGGACTTAACAGTTGGACTTGATGATCTTAGAGGTCTTTTCTAAACTTAATATTTCTATGATTTTAATTCTATGAAATCTGTGCCAGACATCAGTCCTGGTGTAGGCCAGGCTGTATCATTTCCTCTACTGGTAGCCATGGCACCATTTCTCTGTGGTTTCTACCAAGAGAAACCCTTCATGATGAGTTCAGGTATATCTGTGTTGTCTCTTCTACTTGGATGGTGGAAGCAAAGAACCAACAGAAAGGAGACCCTGGCTACATTAAGCCTGACAGAGAGCAGAGAAGATACTTTTGTTTTTAAGTGGTTTCTATGAAGGTCTGAAGGCACTCAAATGACCATCTTTTCCACAGTGCTGCCTTGGTACTTTTTCATAAAGTCACACTAGACCAGCGGCAAAGGTCATCCATGCACAAAGAGTGAAAATAGTGCTCATTTTCAAGAACTAGTATAACCCCTTCCTCACAATGGATTTAGGGTATAATAAGCCTCTCTCACTTCAGGCAGTGGAGAAGCAGATTCTGCAACTTGTTGGCTGTGCTTCAGACATTTCCTCAAAGCCCATAGGGACTGCCATCAGAATTTTATGGACATTGTAGCGGTTATCCTAATACACGAGCTGCATTCCCGAGACCATGATACAGAAACAAGGGAGATAGCCTTACCAGACAAGAGTCCTACAGATACATAGTATTCCTTCTGCAGGGGCTCCAAAGGCTACTCTGCAAGCTGATGCAAAACAGCTTCTGTGGAAATCCGTCTTTTCTTCCTTCTTTCTATTTTTCCTCTACCCAAGCATACCCAGACCAAATATCCAGAATATCCATCTGCTGGTCCACATTTATTATTCAGGAATTTATTATTCCACTCATAATATCTACCAAATGCCTTTCTTTAGTGATTATTAATGTCTTTTAAAAGTTCCCCACAATTATATGTTCCAAATCTGTTTTCTCATGAATGGCCACCAACAGATATAATCACTAAGATTACAATGTTGACTACGTGGATGTATGACTTATGAACAACAAGCTGTGAAGAGAAAACTGTGTAGATTGGTCTTGCAACAATGAGAGGAAGCTTACCTCCAGAGATGCTCCTAGCAGCCGCCAAGCACAACGTTTAGCTCTTTTGTAACTGAAGAGTTAGTTACACATAACACTCAAGGCTGAGTGTTCCTCATACCTGGGAGGACTGATTGCCAGAAGAACAACAACTTTCCACTGTCTTTCCAGTAAGCTCCCATTTTGACCAGCCAGAGGAGGGACTCAGGGAGGTTTTGTGAACAATTGTTAGCACTGTGGGATTGATGGCCTGCTTTAGATCTCTGATCTAAAAGTTTTATGCTTCTTCACAGAAATTACTTTAATTTTCAGTATTTCAGGTTTGGGGTTTTTTTAATTGAATAATCTTCGAAACTTATGTTGCTTGTCTTTGTTACTAGGAGAACTATCAGTAAAAATGTATTATTATTGTGAACAAAAATTTTCTGCAACAAAAAGTGAGTAATCCAACTGAGAAACCACTGAAGTTTGAGGAAGCCACCCATTTTTTTGAAAGCAAAGAATTGCTGGCAATGAAGTGGTACAACAAGAGAAGAAGTTATTATACAATACACCCATACCCGAGGCCCCAAGCTTCATACTATGAAAGAAAGGTATAACAGAAAGCTGTGGCAGTTGTTGCTAAGACTGTTACATGTAAGCATGCTGCAGAACAAGCCCACTTAGGTGGTCATATGAATAAATGAAATCCCTGCTGGAACTTTTATGTTTGTTGCTCTTAAGTTTGACTGATACTGTGTTGGGACACAGAAGACAATCGTAATGGTTTTGTGACTATGAGTTTGCTTTATCATGCCCCTACATCAGTGAACCATAGTCAAAAGTTGCAGTGCACTTTTTACACAGGGTTTTGTAGCCACAACTTTGTGAATGTCCTTTAGTGACATTTAGATGTAGTGCTAACTCAATGTATGAAAGCTATTGGTTTATTCGGAACAAACCATGGCAGGTTACTAAAAAATTCCTTAAAAGTGTCAGGTTGGGCAAGTTCCCAAGGAAACATAAAATGCTTTAAAGACTTAAAAGATTTCCAATCTAGTACTTCACAAAGTTGTTGCTTTGGTACTTTAATGAATAAAAACAAGGCAAAACACTTTAGTGGTTTCTCTTGAGTGAGTATACTTCAGTGCAGCTTCTTTCAATATACAGAACCCTACTCCCTGATAAACCTTAACACTGTTTTTTTTTCTCATGGGCAAGAAGTCTGTGAAGAGTTGACCAGGTCAACAGAAGAACTGTGCATCTGGATACACTCATGTGGCAGCCAGCTCAAGAAAATAGTGAAGCTGTTCTTGCAAGCAGTGAAGAGCCAATGAAACTGCTCATTAGAGAGCAGATATCCTCTTGTTAGCACAAGCAGGTCATATAGGCACCCTTCCTGTCTCTCCTCTTCTCTCATTTCATAAACAAGTTTAATTTTGTAACTAAGACTTAGAAAAGACTGGACTGGTATATCAGACTTGTATGAGTCCGGTGGTTGATTTTGCATACAGTATGTAGACATCTCCAAACTTTACTGTGCAGCCTATCAGGTCATATCCTATATTCTAGACTACTTCCCACCAAGGTCTACAGTCTTGCTTGGAAACAAACTGCCTCCTGCTCTAAGCAGTAGAATAAAAAGTACTAACTAGGAAGAAAATAACATACTTCCGAACATCCATATTAGCCACTGTATTGTCTCTTTCCTGACTAGAGAATATATATATATCCCAGATGATATTTTATTGCTGATCCTTATGGGCAGAGAAATGTTTAACATCCTTTTATGCAGCTGGGTCTGCATGAAAACCAACACTAACTCAATTGTTGGCATTCTGAAGTAGGGTACAGAAAGTTTACATTTTAATAGCAACCTCAGTGGCGATACTTATGACTACAATAACATTATAGGGTGTTTTTTTTTCTTCTTGTAAAGGCTTGTGACATTCACTTGAAGCAAAACTCTCATACAAGCTTTATAATGAAAAAGCTTTTACAATTTTTCAGCTATGGCCTGCCACAAAATAAAACACCATTGTTACATATTCTGAGAACTTAGAGTATGCTGTGATTGTGTCATATTTTGGCAGGCTTGAAAGTTCAAATATATAATTGCAAATTTTAAGAAATAGGTCTACCATTTCCCTGCGGCAGCCTGCAACTTGAATGGCATTGGAAAAATGAGTCAGTGGCCGATCAGACCACTACTGATGCTGGAACTGTCTGAACATAAGTATTTCCATTATGTTGATTGGCTAAAATACCACTGTTAGGTGTGGAAATAGTGGCCATTTTGGTAAAGGGTTACTGAAACTACATTGGAAAAAATAAGCAGAAGGCAGTAAATTTTATAGCCACAATTTCATTTCTTGCAATATATATTTGAAAGTTAGTGAGACAGTAACTGTAACAATTTTGGAGAAGCCAAAGTGTTGTACAAGAGCCATTCATTAGTGGAAGGGTTCTAAGAAGTTCAAATTATTTCTAAAAAGAGTTCTCCAAGAATTTTGCTTTCAAATTTGAACTCATAATATTTGAGGATATGCGCTGAATCATTCCTATAAAACAGAAGCTACACTCTACACAAAGAGAATTAAATGGGAAATTAAATCAAACGTTAAGTCAGAAGCACCACAGTAAAGAGACTGTATTTTTCCCTTTATTTCCTCCCATTTCAGCTCCTACTTGAAGTTCTCAATGGAAGCAAATGAAAAACATATTCTAGTGAACTTCTGCATTTTTAGATACAGAGACACTCAGCTGAGCTATTCTATGTATTCATGCCACAGACGTACTTTATTATTCCTCTTTTGTGCTAGTCCAATAGCACTTTCATAAACCATTAGTACACAGAATATTCCAACACCATCACACCTAGACAGCAAAAAAGCCATGGCCTGGATTGACCTCCAGAATGAACTACCTTTCCTCACTGTTCCTTCAAGTCAAAATATAGCACAGTAGACACTTGGTACATCAGTCTTCCTGTCTCCTTTGTAGCAAAAAATGAGACATTTCTCCTCCAGGATCACTTGCATAGCCATGTATAATAATCAAGTCCATTAAAAATCAGAAATATATACATGCTCTTGCCTCACAGTAACATTAATGCTTGCAGTTCTTCCTAACACAAGCAAGTTTTTTTTCTTTTATTCACAGTTTTCACAGAGCAAAGTATGGCTCAACAAGCATGAAAAAACTAGTCAATTCTGGTCTGCCATTTTTAATGAGAGTGATTTTTACTATAAACCTAAGTTCAAGTGTCTTCTGACAGTAAGACAGATTTTTTGGGTTTTTTTTTTTTAGTTTTAATAGTAGAATAAATGAAATAATACAACAAAGTCTAATACAAGACAGGGGACCCTTATAAAAACAAAATGGAACTTTATGTGTTTCTGACTGTTTGAGCCTGAGGCTTCTCCCAGGTGCTAGTAATATATCGGCAGCCAAAGTCAGGCAAAAGTTCAAGGAAACACTTCTCTGCTTTTGAAAATCTGACAAGCAAAACTTCCAGTTACTGTTTTGAATAAATGATTTATAGCCAACTTTCTTAGGAACAGTTATCTGTCAGAGATATTTTGCTGAGAGTCCACCTCTTGAAAAATCTCTTAATTCACTGCTCTACCCAGGTAGTGAACTATTTAGTGAAATATAGCTCTCTCCTTCATTTACAGTATAGAGGTTTTTTGCATGATCCTAATCACAAAGAAGAAGTAGTCACTTCTTCCCACTTTTTTTGGGAAAAAAACTGAACTTCTGCACTTTAATGCATGCATAGCTCAATTTTTTTTTTCTTTGACCTCTACTGCTGTGATTTCTATTACATTGTAGTACAGCAAGAATCTGCCTGAGCTACCACTCTCCAGACTTCAACAGTAACCACAACTTTGGCTGTGAGATTTTTTAATAAACTCTTCAAAATTGTCCAGTTTTATTTTTAAGATTAATAAAAGGCATTGCTTTGGTTTTTTTAGATTTTTTTAAATAAAAAGCCCTTTGAAAATCTATTCAGTTTATTGACACATGTAGTCTCTACATTCAAAACTTAATAATTTCACTATTAAACCTCCCTGATCTGCAGTTAGAATTTCACTGGAACAGCTATCTTATAAAAAAGAGTAATTAAAAAAAAATCAAAATAGCTGTCAAGTTTGTTTCTCATGTAGAAAGTTGTGATCTAAATGTTGGCTATCTAAGAAATAGGCTCCCAAGTTCCCAAGAATATTTTTTACACTTTGATCACAGTTCAAAATGGGGAAAGAGACTGTGCTGAACTGCATTCTGTGCATGAAGAATGTGAGTATCCTCACAGAAAGATGCAGAATCCTAGAACTCCAAACAGTAAGCATAGCTGTAGTTTATTTTGAAAAAGTCAATACAGTTGTTGATTTTTAGTCATTCCTTTTTTTCATTCAGTTCCTGCCATCTACACTTACACTTTCTTCTTGCAATTCAGAAACAGAGATCCCAGATAATCAAAATCTTTGATGAGTTACCCGTTTTCCATGTAAAACCCCAAGATGAATAGTCATGGATAAGTTATAAGTTAAGTTCACACTGATATATACACCTAGGCCACAGCATTTGGAATATTAAAGCCTTCCACCATTTTTTATATTTGGCAAATGTAGTAATTGTGTATTCTTCTCATTAGGTTAGATTTTAGAGGGGATAAAGTCCCACATATGGCTCCTGTTAAGTGACAGTGGGCTGTTCAGCCTGGGGGAAGAGAAGACTCTGGGGAGACCTTATTGCAGTCTTCCAGTTCCTGAAGGGGTCCTACAGGAAAGCTCTGGAGAGACCTTTTCAAGGTCAGGTAGCGATAGAACAAGGGGGAATGGTTTTTAACTGGAAGAGTGTAGATTTAGGTTGGATATTAGGAATAAATTCTTTACTGTGAGGGTGGTGAGACACTGACACAGGTTGCCCAGGAAAGCTGTGGATGCCCCCTCCCTGGAAGTGTTCAAGGACAGGCTGGAGAGGGCTTTGAGCAGCCTGGTCTGGTGGGAGGTGTCCCTGCCCATGGCAGGGGGGTTGGACTGGATGAGCTTTAAGGTCCTTTCCAACCCAAATCATTCCATGATTCCATTTTTTAAATGGTGAAAAAATTACTTTTTAGTGATGTAACTATAAAAGAGAACATATTTCCTTTGTATACTGTGGTTCAATCCCAAATGCATTATCACGTGAGGTTTGGGGGTTGGAAGGTCTGATTTGTTTTTGTTTGCTGCATAAGATGTTTCTTCAGAAAAGCTGTAGCTAAGCAGTCAGGGAGGACATAGCTGCATCTGTGAGTTGTCCTGGCTCTGCAACCTGAGTCTGAGGGGAGCTTGTTGCTGGAGAGGAGATTGCTCTTCTCTGGAGTCACATCAAACACACACAGCTGGGCACTGATTCTGGAGCACTTGGTGAAACTGGCAACGGGGGAGAAACATAGTAAGCAGCAAACCTACAGCAAGAGTGCAGAATAGAAGACATGCTGTGAGGAGCACAGGAAGCCAAGCACCAGAAATAACAGAAAGTAAGTGACTTACTAGCAGACCTTAGGGAATATTTGGAGTTATCCCAATCAAAGAAGCCAGAGGTAGTTGCTGGATTGCACCTGCAGCACAGGTGCATTTACACCTTCAAAAAGTTAACTTCTAGGTAATTCTGTTCTGTTCTTGTAAAACTCCATGTGAGACACTAGATGCCTTCTGTTGCAGTTGCTCCAAAGGAAAGGAGGCCTTATAAGGAGCGGCTAAGGGAACTGGGGTTGTTTAGCCTGGAGAAGAGAAGGCTGAGGGGAGACCTCATCACCACCTACAACTACCTAAAGGGAGGTTGTAGAGAGGTGGGTGCTGGTCTCTTCTCCCAGGTGATGGAGGATAGAACAAGGGGAAACGGCACCAAGCTGTGCCAAGGGAGGTTCAGGTTAGAGATAAGGAGGAAGTTCTTTACTGAGAGGGTTGTCAGAGGCTGGAACAGGCTGCCCAGGGAGGTGGTGGAGTCACCATCCCTGGATGTATTTAAAGAGCGGGTAGACGAGGTACTTAGGGATATGGTTTAGGGGGTAGGCAGGAGCGGTTGGACATGATGATCTCAGAGGTCTTTTCCAACTGAGCGATTCTGTGATTCCGTGAGGCAAAGGACAAAGCACTGCAGTATTAAAGCATTTCTCAATAGCAGTCGTCTCACACCTGGAAAGCACAAATCTCAAAACAGTGCTGAGAAAACAGTTATGACTACAGATTTTCTTTGGTTTTGTTTTACTGAAGATTGTGCCTTGAAATTTTCATAAATCTTTCCAGGCAGCTTCTTTTACAAACACATGATGATTCATACAAATATTAATATTCAGATTAAACTAATGTTTACTATCTATAGGCATATATATCTTATGTCTTTATGCTTATACAACAATTATGCGTTGCATATAAATAAACACATGTACATAGTTTTTATATAGCTTTATGTATTGAAATTAATATTCAGCAATAAAACATAGATTCACTATTCCCCCGATTTACCATATATCCAGTTTGTGATGTCTTTTGGAATTAAGATCTTGTCTATTTGATACATAAGGATTAAAAACTTTACTGGAACAGAATCCTACCTTATAAGTTTTAGAGGCTTCTCAGGCTGTGGTTTGGAAACCACTGAAATGAATGCCATGAAGGAAGTCAGGCCCATTTAAAATAAATGAAAAAAAAAACCCAGCCTTGTCTGTTTCATTTAAATTAGATCTCTTTGTTGGTTCCAGTTATAAAGAGTCTTCGGGAAGAATTATCTTTAAACAAGAACCATTCTGTTCTGTTCACCATTCTGTTTTATCAGGATTTAAACTTTGGATAGATCCCTATGGTGAAAGAAGAAAGTCAGAACCTTACATCCTTAAAGCAGAGACCTCGAGATAAGATTTAGTCCTTTGGCAGTCAAGATTGTTCTGGTTAGTAGCTGAGCTTACTGCTCATTACTGATATAGAAGTTGTTCTCTAGTTGAGCAGAGTTATTATGGCTTCTTTTTTTTTTTTGGTGCAAATATTTTAACCATCTATGCAAGTCTGACAGTTAGTTGCTTGTGCAGGACTCAATCTCATAGAAATATGTTTGAAATATTTTTCCTCCTTTTTTATTCCAAAAAAGCTTTGAATTCAGGACTGCCAAATGGATTATCTTTTTTTCTGAAAAGGAGAATTCAGAGATCTTTATGATCATGCAGACTCACTTGACCTATGAGCCTGCTCTAAAGAAAGTGACATTTTGTTAAGTACTGTATGTTTTTATACTGACCACTTACATATCTCCCTATTGCTTTATGCTGATTACCTGTCACAGATCTAAGCAGATAGTATACTTTTGAAGCAAGCAGTCTAGCAATAGGTCAATTCACTGTTTACAAAGAAACACTGTATCCCTGCACACGTTAAAACATTTTGCTTCACATTTACTACTGGATGAGATCAAAGCCCAAGATGAAGTCATTTATTCTGAAATCTCAATGCCAAGTTGCAGAAATAAAATTTTTCATCAACAGAAAATTAAAATTTTGGTAACATTCACAGCTGTTATTTAAGGTTTTCTATGAGGGCATCACTAAGTCTGTCAGGCTGAGAAACATCTACCAACTGTTTCCCTCATTAGTTTTTGACCTTGGAGAACTGGCTATGGCCTTTTGTAACAGCCTGTTATTTCCACCACTCCTTAAACCTTGGGATGCAGGTTCAGCTCTTTGAATCTGATTGCTCGTGTTTCCTTGAAGTTTCCTTGTAGGAACTGAAGTTAGATGCAAGGCTTTCCTCCTTTTTGTGAAGTGCAATTTCTACAGGCTACACATATAAATGGCATAGTAAATACTGCTCTTAATCAAACCAAAAAATATATAAGAATGGCCTTATTAATATACTAAGGAGCTACAGTGTCTACAGGAAATTATCTGGATTCAAAAGACACAAAGACAGAGAGACAAGATGACTTCAAGCAAGTGTTTCAAGACTATACTTTCAAATACAGATGAGAAAATTCTGTCTCATTAATCCATGTTTAGAGATTAATAACCTCACATTTGTTAATCCACATTTAAAGACCTCAGTAGTCTTATCAGTAGTTCTAATTAGCAGCTTCTCTTATTGCCATCCAGAATGGAAATAAATACAAATGCTGAACTTAGGCAGCTCATAAAATACTGGCATTGGTTTTTCCACTTCTGCAGAAAAGCGCTTTGAGCTTTGTCTTTTTAGGTACAACTTTATCTTACGCAATATATAATTATCCACAACATTGCAGTATCTGAGCATAGATCCAAATGTTTTCCTAGAGTAGAAATAGCTCAGGGGAGAAAAATGAACTAAATATTTGTTGTGTGTAACTCTGTCTCATGTTAGCACACTCATTTAGGATCTTAAAGATGTGGGTTAGGATTCCTTTGAAGGCTGGTATGAAGTCTGATTTCCACCCTGTGGGTGACTATTCTTCTGTGTTTGCAGAAAGAGTGGATCTGAACTCTGCAACAGATCTGAACTATGCAGAGCCACTGTCCACCATTCCAAAGAAGAAGCCAGAATAATTTGGACAGGATATTGATTAGTGTTTACACTGATGCATGTAATTTCTGTGGCTCATCCCACCTTGTGCCATTGGCATGAGATATCTAAGTGGCAACAAATGCATATGGACTTGGCAACCATTCTCAGACCTAAAGAGTCAGACATTCAGAGTAAACCTGCCTTCAGTATGTTGGAGTATGAAGAGCAGACAAGGAATCTACAATGAAGACAGCTACGATCTGCACCAGTAACTGACCAATATATACTCTGCTCTTCTGCAGATCCTAAGAGCTGGGCTAATGACAGTGTATGATTGATAATTACATCTGTTCTTTCTCTTCTGTCTGCCTGTTCAGCAGAAAGTGTCTTGGCTCTCTGCGAAGACAGGGAGAGCTTACTTTTTACATGCAGCCACACATGTTTTCAAAGGTATCATTTCTCCTACTGGAAGGGTATAACTTTCTGATGAAGTCATTGACATACAACTTGAAATACGATAACGTATGGAATCTGTTCCTTAGATTTCACGCACTTGTCACAAGAATGACTTGTGACTTTCTGTTAACTTCTGTTTTCAGACTTGTCAGTCTTAAAATACCTTCTCTTATATAAAACATAGTGGCTTCACTACTCTTAACTGATTTAAAATGTCTCTATATTGCATCATTTGAATTATCCATTAGAAACAAAACACAGTGCTGTCCGGTCAAGTATGTTCAGATCCTTCTGTTTTACAGTGTAACACCGCAGGCTGATAGGCATTTATCACTTCAAAAGAATCTCTTGTAAATCAGTCTGAACACTGAGACCAGTCACTTAATTTATCATCAAGTACAATCAAATATTACAGTTCATCAAATACCAAGAGCAAAGCTGTTTTTCTATAGGTTTTTCATCGCTCTCTTAAATTAAAAGTCTTCCTTCTCTTTGATAATATGTAAATAATAAATAAAAATGCCTGCTTATATTTTTCTTACTACTTTCTATAACAAACCTGTGGTGATGAAAACAACTATCATCTGCTAACTTGTATAACTGGCATGGTTTTAAGAACTCAGAAGCTCTGCTTCAAGGCATAACTAAATGTCAACAGAGAGGCATATTTCCCACCTACACAAGTAAGCTCGTAAGTTGTGATTGGAGGAATACTTGGAGTATATTTGCTCTCCTTAACAAGAACTTCACAGCCTATTTCTATTAATAGATCAGGAGAAAAAAAAAGTCTAAAATGTTTAGATACCTTGAGCAGAACTTTGGCAAGAGGTTGTTATGTCTTCATCTGTGGATGAACTTGTTGCCACCTGAAGACTTCTTCTCAGATGCCATTAAGACCAATATTTATTGTACCAAATGACCTTAAAGGTCATAAGTTACCTAGTTACTCCACACATGTATAGAAGTGTGATACCACTCATATGAGGTTGGCTACTGTTGAGGGCCTTTGAGAAGGCTCAGCTGCCCTTGATATGACCGATTCTGTTGTTTACCTGGAGCATGTGTTCCTGAAGCATCATATTCCCAGAAAAACAGTGGCCACTGTTGCTGTCTCTGCAAACAGAAAGATATCAACTAGTGGTACCAATGCTCTGTTTTCTATAGAATTATTGTCATCTACAACATGCAAAGCAGCCCTCAGCACTCCTCTTCAGAGGAATTCAAACCTGTATCTTTCAGATCCCAAAGAAGCATACTAACACTTAAGTTTACAGATGATCAGACTGGAGAAGGGAAAATGCAACATGTTCTTTCTCCCTTGCTTTATGGAAGATACAGGACTGAAGACAGAAAAATCCTGGGCTATATGAAAACAGCACAAGAAGAAATACGAATCAGCAACTAAGACATCAACAGGCAGGAGATACGTTTAACGTTTTATTGATGACCATAAATTTTATGTTACTAACCCCACCCTCCTTCAGAAGAGAATTCTGAGCTCAAAACTGTAAAGGACAAAGGTTATTTCATCTGTACCAATGTGGGAATTTCATACAGACTGACTGCACTCTCACTGCAGCCATTTCTTCTTGTCAGTCCTAGAAATCCAAATATTCCATTTGACATGTGATTGTTTCAGCTCCTAATTCATCCTACATGCCATACAAAAAAACGCAAGAGACAAAAATTCCCCTTCACTTAGGTATCCAAATTGTGCAGACTAACAGCCTAAAATGTAGGAATCTAATCCTTATCACTTAACAGTTTAATTAATTAAACCATAAGTGACTTGCTCAGGATCAAACAGGAAGCCTATTCCAATAACTGAAACTCTGTCTTTTCATGTTTGGTCTAGTTCTTTACCTGACACTGAATTTACTTACTGAAAACAATTCCAGAAAGTTCACTTATACCAATACATCTACGCAAAACAGTGATGTGTCACATTAGATTTATATACACAAGGAAGACTGCAACCATACTTGTACTAGATCACTAATA
The DNA here is from genome assembly GCF_000695765.1 of Mesitornis unicolor. NCBI lineage: Eukaryota > Metazoa > Chordata > Aves > Mesitornithiformes > Mesitornithidae > Mesitornis > Mesitornis unicolor. The sequence goes on along the minus strand of NW_010180378.1, from coordinate 16,110 downwards.
TATGTGACCATGAAGGATGACTTCTTGAAGGGAAAAGAATATCCAGTAAATTCACCATGAACCCTGCTGAGAATCACAGTTATTGTGGAGTTTGAGATAAGAATCTCTGACTACAGAAACTGGAATGAAATCACCAAGCTTCATGAGACAACTAACGTATTCTTCCTGTCCCCTACACCTGCCAGATTTATCTATTCTGGTTCTTAAAATTTACTACTGTTAGCCAGCAAAGGTAATTTTTTCTGAAGCTTGTGTTCTTAAACAATTATTTAAGACTAAGTGACTGGCAAGAGTGACTCAATGACAATGTTCTGATAGCCAGAATAAACACAAATAAATGAAGAAGCCTCCACTTGAAACACTCCGTGTCGCATGAAGCTAGTGATGTGAGAAAATTCAGCTTTTCATTTTAGTAAGTTCTGAAAACCCATGGCTTCCTCAAGTGATTCAACACAAAAGTACAAAAGAAGCAAGGAGGAATATGAGATACATGTTGTGAATCATGCCTAAAATTTTATCCTTTTCAACACATTCTACAGGCATATTTGAAAGAAACCTAAAACTGAAAGAATGAGGTTTTGTCTGTGCTGCTCTAAAAGCAGACAGCTTATAGGAAAACTAGGTTTGGGTTCTGCCTTTGGTAGCAGGATTTACCAAGAGAATTTTCTAAATAACAAGTTCAAAGATTTTTCACAGTGTCTGGGTGCAATGAACTTTTCATTGCACTGCTTTTAGAGTTCTTTCACTTTTTTTTCACTTTTTATGTCACAATTAAATAGTGACTAAAATGGAAAATGGCTTCCCAGTTCGGGACTTGAACACTGAGCTCCATTTGTGGCTCCATCAGATACTTAGTAAAACTAAGACTGTAGTATCTCCCTCCTTACAGGGGTGTTCTGAACACTATGCCTGATACACCATGTCTCTTTCTCTCCTTTCGTGCCCCTAACACCAGTCCATACACATTCACCTATTCATTCACATGAAATTGAAGAATTGCAGGGGTAAAGCTATGAAATCAGTGAATTTTCAGTGGCCTGATTGGTAGGATACCACCTGGCCACACACACAGTTTTGAGGCTTACCTAGAAGGGGGCTTCATGGAATTTTCTCAAAATGCCAACTATCATTTAATCTAATCACAAATTCCTGACTCATACACAGCACTGAGAGTTGAGGCAACCTTTGAAAGTCCTAATACTCAGCTACTGCAAAACTCCTTCCTGAGGCACCTTTGGGGAATCTAGCTCTGGATAAGTATTCTACCATGCATCACTACTTGAAATTCACATATATTTCTCATCCTCAAATAAGTTGTGAGCATTTTGACTAGCAAATGACAATTATTTTACATTTTAGCATAAGACTTTTTTGTCATTTGGAGTATGAAAGCCCCTGCTTCTCTTTTAATATCCATATCTCTTACTAAAGATTAAGTGTTACTGCACAGTGTGTCAGAGCAGCAAAGAATAAAGGAAAATTCTTAAGTAATTGTTCCAATTGTTTTAATTCCCACTTGCCTAGCTTCAGTCTCTCCTACCAAAATAAGCTATAAAACCTTGTTCATTAATCTTCAGACTAAGTGTTTGGCACAGAAAAGTTGTACTAGAAATGTCTGAGTTGTCTTGTCTTTAGTCTTACCTGGGAGTTGCTCTATGTGTTATTACTCACATATACATGCCCAAGAACAGCATTTAATTTTAGCATATAATAAGAAAATAAACCTTCTGTTTAATTTTATTCACCACTAATTAAATATAATACTTTCCTAAACATTTGGCAAATCATAATTACATAAAATTAAGGAAATTGGGAGAATGTTCTTAGGAAAGACAAACACACAATTCAGTGAGAGTCCTTGCTCTGTCAGATAAATAAATTCCACACATCTACACACCCAAACCAAGTTCTTTCAAAATCAATGGAAAGGCTCCCATTGGCCTCAGTGGCTTCTGGATCAGATCCAGCCTATTCCCATTGAAGTCAGCTCAGAACTTGAGCTAGATCATGATGTAACTGAATTAATTAGCATTAAATTATGAGAAACTACTCTCCATTGCTACAAATTACTTGTAAAATAGCCAAGATCTACTACTATTAATGATTTCAGCAGTCTTAGATGAGAGTTTCTTTCCATGCATATTATTAATTACAACTTTAGGATCAAGTTTGGGCCTTCAGATTCCCATTGTCATTTTACAGTAACAGGCACACAAAAGCGTGGATACCACCTCATTGTGTTGGTTACCACCAGCTTGAGTTGGGCACAATCAAATCCATCATCATGACTCTTCTGGCCTCTGTGCTTTATTGCATTGGACCATCACAAAGTTCCTGTTCCTTAGAAATTTTGAACAACCTGAAAGTCTTCTGCTGTGAACTTTTAGGCTGTTTGTTGCTCTGATTTAATATATATAAGAAAGCTTCAAGGTGGGAATTTGATGCTAGGTCTGTACTTCTGGCTCAAGCCGAGCTGTCTGTGTTCAGAAATGTATTTGATTTTGGAACACACTTTTTCTGGAATGGAATGTCAAGAAAATACATAATCAAGAGGGCATCATAGATAACGAGCTACAAAAACCTGTTTGTCACCCTCCTCCCACAATGGCGAAGAGCCTTCTACAGCTGCTAATTAGAAAATTAGAACACCACAAATGGATTATATTTTACTGGCAGCATAGCATCTTCCCCCCAGTGTTTTAAAGTACTTTTTGAATTGTTTGCTGTCAGCAAAACAAGTGCGCTACCTGCGATCCTATAGACAACAAAGCCCGGCAGCAGGATTTCAGTCAGGTGATGTCACCTAGGTAAAATTGTACTGACAAGCTTTTAATTAAAGTTTTCCCACACATCTTTCTGCTGGTCCCCAGGAGCTATTATTCATTATGTGCCGACTGTCAGCCAATTGTGAGTCGGGAGGGAAGTGTTTTATTTTCAAAGCCCTTGCTGACAGCTAGAGAACACTTTGTTATACAATCTGTTTACTTTTTTCACACACACAATCTTGCTAAAGGGGAAATGGTCATGCAGTAGTGTTTACAGTTTATGGCAATAATTAAATGCATCTGGCAGAGCAGTAGCTGAAGGGAGGTCGGTGTAGGTGTGGGTGAAAAGCCGTAAAATTCCTCCTATAAACAGTTACTCTCACCTTGCCGAGCCTCTAGCATTTTAAGACAAAGTTTCTTTGGGAAAGGGCAGGTCCGAACAGGTGCAGAGATTCTGAAATGGAAATATTTGGATCTAACCATGTGGTACTTGATGTTAGGAAACACTGTCCAGGAATCAGGCTAACACTTCTCATCTGTGACTAGAACAGTCTGAAGTGGTTATGAAACAGCTGCTTGTCCTTTGCATTGTTAAATCCCAAAGTATTTACCTCTGTAAGAAACAATGCGCAAAGAGAAACAACTTGCCACCAGATGAAAGCAGTAGGTGGTGTGGTGTCCTGTTTCAGCAAAGAGCTAGTATTTGATGCTTAATACTTACAAAGAAACAGTCCTCTTGAAATTTTTAATGGCTTACTATATAATCCTTTTTATCATTCGACCACTGATGATAAACATTTATTTGGAGTTATGAGCAACTTTTAAATCATGGTAAAATGTTGTGAGCAATAATCACTGCCTCACTTTAAGTATTTAATTCTTCTGTTTGTTATGAAAAATATGAAGTCAACAAGTATTCTTAAAAGATTATTAGATTAATTAAAACTAGTGTAATATTCACATGCAGAGATAAAAAGGAAATTGAATGCCACTTGCTGCTAAGCCATTGGTAATTCTGAGGAAATCACTTCCACTACGAAGCAAAGAGAATGGAAAATAAATTAACTTATTAATATTTAGATACCATCTTTTACTGATATTATTTTAAATTACTACAGAAATTATAGAAGAGATAGCTCCATTTTTAATGAATTAAAATCTTTCACTGCTTTAAGTGCCTTTAAATAACTACATTCTTAGGAAATCATTTTCTTAGAAGGAAAAGCTTTAAGGAAATCAAGGAATGAGTTCTTTAAAATGGGCTGTTTCTCTGGATATTGAGCATTAAACAGTGGGCCTTAGTTGTGTATTGACGGGAGTAGGAGTTGTTTACAGTTCCTGTAGACAATGCAGTATGCCAGCTTTTTCTATTTGGATATCATAAAATGCCTTTAGCCCACCAGTATATGAGCACATCAGTACAAGTTTCATCAATGGAAAGGAAAACATAAAAAAATTTAATTGCAAATTTCACTTATAGGTGCCACTTTATAGATTGTACTTTTCCACTATTACTGTGGGTTTTTTCTTCTCTAATGAAAGATTTATTTTATTGTTATTTCATTTTACTGGATGATAGGAGCAAAAGTATATTTTTCTAACTTTTTGTTTCAGTCACAGACAGCAAATCCTGAGATACTACACAGTTACATTCAAATTAACATATTTGTGATCATACCATTTTCATCTTCCCAAGCTTAACAAAACCAACATACTATGAATAATGTAAGCCGTTTATGTTAATCTTTACTTTACGATCAATGTTATAATGGAGTATTACTACTTTAGGATTAGCTTTATAAACACTAACAGCAAGATTTATGAGAGATTTCAAAAACCAAAGTATAGAGATTAGGTAACTTGCCTGAAATTTACGAGGTAGAAAAAGTGAGGAAGCTCTTCAAAGTTCAAAGCTGCCCATGCATTTTAGTCAATGACTATTGCATCTAAAATGCACATAAGCAATAAACACAATCCTGGACTTCTTACTGATAAGGGGAAAAGGACTCAACCAGTCATGACCATTTCATTCTCTTTTCTCCCACATGCTTTCTACCCCAGAGAGGCTTGGGTAGCTGTGAAGGAAAAGAGCCAAATATCTTCAGAAAGAGCAGGTACTTGAATCCAGCAGAGATCATTCCTTCAGGGTCAGCACTATGCTAATGTGATTGCACATCTTCCTGCTGGAGCTAGTCCACATTTAGCTGACGTGAAGTGATAGGAAGCAACTGTCTGCAACTGGCTTCCTAGCTCCCTCCCTAGGAGCATGCCTTCTTTTGTGATCCTCGGCTCAGGACTCTCATCTGACAAACACAAGGGACAAGGAGTACCACTGGCTCAACTCCCAGCAACTTTCACATGTAAAAAGGTTAGTCAAGATAGTTAGATATTGAACCATGCACCACAGCCTCTTCATTGCTACTGATACATGCTTTAAATGTACATTGCCCTTCTGTTAAAGCAGCGAGGACTACTCATGTTACAAAACTGCAATCATGCTGAGTAGCATAAGAGAGAGAGCTAATAAAGTATTAGCAGCAAACCCTATAATGGAGAAAATACTAATTTATGTATAAACAGGTTCAAAAGGACATTCACCATCTAACTAACCAATTTTTAGCAGTGTACTGAAAGGTTCTATTTTTTGCTCAATGCAATTTGATATTATTACCAAAGGTCTGAAAGAAAACTAAAATGGTAGGGTAGCACAAAAAGAAATGGACTTCAGAAAATTATAAAGACTGGTCAGTTATGCAACCCATTGCATTTCAGGTTAAGGGATGTAGTAGCCATTTGCTCTTGAAACAAAATGACTGGGATATAATAATAACCAGATAAGCATGAACTGACCTCCTTCTTCAGGACACATGATCATTTAAATAGCCTTTTATGCCCTGGTCTCCTAGTTGCCCACCATCAACCATTACTTCCCATATTTGCTGCTTCTTTCTGATCCTGGCCCCTAGTTTCTGAACTGTGCTTAAGTTGAGGAAAGAAAGTACAAGAAAACCCGGAAATATTTTATGGCGTATTGTTCACATGTTACAAGCACTTACAAAATTATATCTCCTACGCTCCTGACCAAAATGGTCTGTTTGAGTATAAAACAGATCTGCATTTGGAAATAAAAAAAAAGGAAAATAAAAACAAAAACAAACAAACAGCAACAAAAAAACCCTCACCAACCAAATAACTTTAAGAGTTTTGCCTACCTTCCTCAGTCACACCTCTTACCTTTCATTTGCAAATAAGATCTGAATAGTCACCAGAGGAACCAATCATGCTTCTTTTTCCAATGTGATATCCCCTCTGGCTATGTAACATATCTCTGGCCTAATAAAGGGATAACTACTTCTATCTTGAGTATACCCAATGCTGACTTCAATTTTCTTAATCTTTAGCTGCTCAAAAATTGTGGTTTTTATCAGAGTCAGTATGTTATGATTGCTGTTATATCAAATGAAGTTATTTAGCATGACAGAGATCATAGCTTGACAATCGACTACAGTCTGACTTTCTGCCATCCACTGGATCCCTACCTCTTGTCTAAGAAAGTAAATAGTAATACAAATTTTCTGCGCTTAGTGTCTTCCTTGACAAAAAAATTGCTTTTCAATACATTTCCCATTAGGTTCTTGCCATTTGTCTGGATTGGCACACCACCTTCCTTCTGCAACATGTTTTAGCTGATTTGGAGTTATAAAGAAGCACTTTTCTAATTCTAAAATGAGATTTAAATAAAGGTCCGTCTGGAAACTGACAGCACCTTGCAGGGCTCTTGCCCCAGGCAGCTGAGAAAGCATATGAAGATACCATAAATGTTTCTGTTTGAACAACTCTTCTTTCCTCATCTTCAGCCAGGTTATTTCCCCTAGTAAACTGCAGGTCAGACTGGCAGATACCTTGCCTGTCTTTTGCTATCTTTTTTTTTTTTCCCCCTCTGTTGATATTTTTAATGAACTGAGGCAGCTCCAAACATGCCCATTATATTTCACATTAGTCAGTGCAGGAAATCACTCATTGTGGTCTCTCTCTTTTCTCTACTCAGGTGCTGCAATATGAATTTGTCTTAATTTCTAACTTTTTATAGTGCAATGCATGTTTTAGGCTTTTGTATGTGTTGGGTTTTTTAAAGCAGAGAAGAAGAAAAGATACAGCAAGTGTCTTTCAGTAATACAGACCTCATTCTTGTCCCTCTTCTTTCACTACTTTTACAACACTATGAATGAAGTCAGCATTAGGGATAGGAGGTAAACTGCATGAAGAAACCCACACAGAATTATGTTGACAGCTTGAAGATGTGCACTGTAACTCACTGTTCATGGCTGCCCACATGTGCTGAAGTTATGAGTTCATTCATAGGTCATGCCTTTGCAGTGCAATGCAAAGGGGAGTTAGTTCTGAAGATAGTACTTCACATACTCATCAGTGTAGGTCTCCTTATCATCAGCTGCCCATAAAGCAGGCTCTGTGCTGATCTAATTAAGTCTTCAGTCTTCCTGTACCTCCTCCTCTTCTAGTTAACGGTGTGAATGGCAAGCAAAATGAGCACAAATGTTTGGTTCCCTCCACAAGCAGCTGATACATGCAAGCTGATGACTAGTCAGCCTTCACATGGCTCAACCTCTTCCTTTGAATGCAGAATAAGTGCAAACCTCACACCTGAGCTACCACGCCCATGTGTCTAATACCAGTGAGTGATAGTGTCTTTTGGGGCTTGGGTTTCCAAGCAGCCAATGTCTGGAAGGAAATGAACAGGTGAGAACACTAGGAAGGCAACACATCAGACTAAAGATCCTGTAATCCTTTTTCTGACAATACCTGTCAGAAGATGCCTCCGGAAGAGTTAGGTAACAGGACGAACTTGTGCTGATATTTCTGCCAGATAATCTGTCATCCATTGCTCAGTGGCAACTCAAACTTCTGAGCCAGAAAAAGTGGTCATTTTTTCTTCCATTAGTTTGTCGAATCACTTTTTATTTCCAGAAAATTGCTAACATTCAGAACATCTTGCCAAGGGATTCCACAACCAACCACACAATATAGGAAAAACGGCTTTCCTTTTTGGGGACCTGCCAATAATTTTAAAGAAATTGCAGTGAAAGAAACAGTGCTAAAAATTCCTCTTACCTTCCCATCATGAATATATAGACCTGTGTCACATCTCTCCTATGACATCTCCATTACAAAAATTCCCATTCATATGAGATGTTTACTTGCATGGGAATCATTCCGTACCTCTCATCATCCCTACTGTCCTTTGACTTTCCCAGATCCTGTGCTCCTTTCATACTCAGGATACCAGTTCTACATCTGGTATTCATGATGAATGTGGGGAATTTATACAGCATAATAGTAACATCTTCTATTTTGAGGTTTATTTGTCATTATACTTCATAATATTTTACTTTCTTTTTTAAATGATGTTGAGCATAGTTTCCATGGAATTACAAAGTTAGTCTACTCCAAATTTTATTTGCCATTTGGCCTGTTGCTTACTCACCATCATGATGTCTTTGTGCAGTACTTAGCAGGTGTCTCCCATTTTTATAAACTCAATTAATTTAGTAACACTTGTGAATTTTTTCACCTTATTGTTCACTTCCTTCTTAAATCATCCATTAGGATGGTGAACAGCACATATATGATGTAAACCCATGTAAGACTCTATTGGTTATCTCCTTCCGCTGTGAAAATTTATTTTTACATTATTTTTTTCATACCAATACTTTATCCATGTGAGATTTTCTTTTATCTCAAAGCAATTCAGTTCAAGAGGTTTTGGAGGAGAAACTCCAAACAGAAATTATTTGGAAAACTAAATGGCTACATCAACTAATCTTCCTTATCCACATACTTGTTGTTGACTTCTTCAAAGAAGTCATAGCTCATTGATTTAAATTCCTTTCACAATAACTTGATGATTCTCTCCTAATATTTTATAGTCCTTATAATATTTATCCCTTATATATTATATTTATCCATGTTTTACCTAATTCTATCCTTTACTGCATTTTCTACCACTTTTCTGGGTACATACATACCGTATGGACTTATATTAGTCTGTGAATAATCTCCAAAAAACTGAGTCTTGAGTCTGTGTTACAAGGGAAATTATATGCTACAGTCAATATTTCAGCTACTTTATCCAAGGAAACCTATAGCATCTGACAGGCAAATGAACATTAGCTAGTTCTGACAATTTTTTGAGTTCAGTTTATTGATTTATTCCTCAGCTCCTTCTACTTATATCTTTATTTTGAGGCAGATCCTATGAGTTGCACGCAGAAACAGGAATTATTTTATTTAAACCTGCCATAATTTTTTGTTATGAAAAAGTTATTTAATTATTTTATTTTTGCTATAAAATTATCTTCTCTGAGCTCCCTTCAGATCTCCTAGCAGGCTTCCTACTCCTCGTATATTTGAAAAATGGTAAGTACTTCTTATGTGTTTTGTAAACTGTTTCCCAGCCTCTGTCTTGCCTTTTTTGATATGTTCAAATCAATAGTTATCTTAATGTTCTTTTTTGTTTTCTTCCTTTGGATAAGATATCAAGCTTTGACTCTGCTGTACTGAGGAGACACAGCAGCAGCCTATGTGTACACAGAGAGATATAAATTCTTCGATACTCATAGGAAAGTCAAACTATGAGAACTGTGTTTTCATTTCTTGACATGTCTTTTGAGAGCAGTGGCTTAAATCTGAAAAACACCAGTGAACATGTGTGGCATGAAATCTCACTGTACTTCATACGTCTGAAAAGTGGAAGCATATATAAGAAATACTATAGCATGTAAGAAATAATATAGTATGAGCAGAGAAAAGTATTTTTCGAATCTCCAAATTTAACCCTACTGACATTTGTTGGCTCTACTTACACAGCCTCTATCTCACCAAACATATAAGTTAAACTGTGCTGGCAGTTATACAATCATATAACAACATATTTCAGCCACTGACAGAAAATAGGCTGCACCTTGTGGCCATAGGTTTCTTGCTTTTCAGCCAATATTCATCCGTAGAACAAGTAGAGGCTCCACAGTTTGCCCATAATACTTCAAAGCACCACTCCTCAGAGTCAAAAGTTAAATCCAATTCCTTCTAAAATACCAGGTTCCTGGAACTGTTCATGGTGCCAGGCATGAGCCATAAGCCTCAGTGGACTCATTATTTAATTATTTTTAAAAACTATTCTAAAAACTTCAGAAGATAGATGTAGAAGTTGATAATTTTAGAGATGGTTGTTTCTTGGGAACTCCTTAGCTAAGGTAACCTAGGTCTTAACCTAACAAAGCAACTTTACAGAGCAAACTCATGAGGTATTTAATAAAAAAAAAAGGAGAAAAATAACAGAAAACCCAACCAAACAAAAAACCCCAAAGAAATTTAAATATAAAAAATATTTCTGTAGTTCTTAGATATGCACACTAACAAACGAGTGAACATAGAATCTCCTCCAACACAACTAGCAAAAGGAAAAATCATTTTTGTATTTCATACAAAGAATGATATGCTTCCACCATCTGTCCAACCAAGCTATTGAGCAAAACCTGAAGTAAATAAGGATGTTTCACAATAAAACATTCTTTGCCTTCTTAAGACTCAGCACTAAGCAAGGAACACATTTTAAGTTCCCAGGAAAATTGTTTCTTCCAACCAATGCTCAGATTTACTACAGACAATTAAATCCATATTCAAATGTGTGAAAATAATCAAATAAATGCTCATATGGTCTTTCATTCTGTAAAAATCAGTTAGGTTAACTGTTCTGCTACATACAGAATAACATATTGAAATAACAAGTGCACCAGTCAGTGAAACGCTTTACACAAATATAGGTACTTTGTTTCATCAGAGAACTGCCATAATCATATGACAGTTATACTATAAGTTGTGGGCAAGGAGACAGGACAGTGCATTAGATTAATACTTTGCCTTTTTAATCTATTAATCTACCACCTTTGGGACATGATTTTAAATCCCCTGTGGAGCAAAGTGACTGAAAATCATTCCATCCTGACAGCTTTAAAAGATCACAAGTGAAACGTGTTAAGAAGGTCTCAACCTAGTTGATACTGAACAGAAGCAGTCATCTCAGAAGATACCCAGCACTGGTCCTCTTTCAGCATTCTCACCAAAACAGATAGCTTTATTACAGCAAGGAGTATTTCATACTAGCCTGGTGATAAAATGATTCAAATACATGCTAAAGAAGCCCAAGATGAGTGTGCTACAGGTTCACTGTCTAAGAATTTTGTATGTCCGCTAGTGATATATAAAAGTTAGGAAAACCTTTTGCGTGATGATGCTGGTATGAAAAGGCCAGAAGGGTACAGTGTAAAAGCAATGCATTGGATTGTTTTTTTAACATTTTAGAATGGATAAGAGAATGACAAAATCATATGAAAGGCAGAAGGGAGCTAGGCAAACTCCTCTGCAGCATTAATGCACTACTTTAAAACTGCAAATTCTATAGCTGTTCTTTTCTAACTGAGGTAAGTTTGTTTTAAAAACATTTTGTTCAAAGATGCAAAATATTCCGACAACTTCTGTGGTTTCTTTTCTCTTACCAATAAATGTGAGTAAAGACAAATACCAGCTTTAGTATTTCTGCTGCCAGCAAATTCCTAATTAAATAGTTTATTAGTAGATTATCTAACGTTCATTTAATGAGGCCCTCCAGATGTTGTATCTTAAGTGAAGCAAAAAGAAAAACAGCTGAATGCTGAGCACAACATAATTGGTTATGGTCAGCTTGGAATAGACTGCATTCTCATGTTACCATTACTGTAAAGATATATGATTTTCTCTAGAAATTGTGAATGAGTGATGACCTACAGAAAAGTCTTTAACTATCCCCAGTTATAATTTTAAACACACTCAGCTGTATTTGTGTCACTTCTGCTTGACATTAGTCTTCTCCCCACTACTTGTGTGCAGCTGTTTCTCACACTTAGAGATTCCAGCTTGCACTTTTCTGCTCTCTTTATGACACTTCCATTTTTATGTTGAAGTTCCTTCTGTTTGTTACTTCTAAAGAACTGTGTTCAGTATAGATTCAGATTTCCTTTCTTCAATATTTAGACAGAAAAATAATCACAAATAATTTTACTCACGATTTTTCATGGGATAGTAATCGATCAGAAATAAGACATTAAAGATTTACATCAAACAAGCAGAATTTTCATACAGGATAGGAAACAGACTATGATTATAACTAGTATCAGAATTCTACGTTTAAGCCACTGTCTACATAACCATGATAAGCAGCATTTGAAACACAGAAATTTTTATTAACAATCATATTGAATCTTATGGGAAAAACACCAAGTTTTCTTCCAGAGAAACATGGATTCATTTATCATTTCAGTGCTTGTTAAAATTTTAAAATTAGCCATGTGACACTTCTGTGAAGAGTTCAACAGTAGAATGTAGATAAAGGAAGATAAAGATATTTTCTATGAACATCCAAAAGATTTTCATATAAATTATGTAGTCACAGGATAAAAGGGATTATAGCATGAATAGATACTGTACTACTGCGCTGGAAACAGAGGAGTCAATTCTTACTATGGAAGGAGGTTTTTCAATGGAGTGCTCTGCCCTAAGGTTCATGCTTTTCATATCCCTGGAAGAAGGATAACCAGTTAATAAATTTTCTGATGACATTATTAAGGGTAGTAAAACAAGGGCCATCTCTTAAGAAACTCAAAAGGACCTCATGTGATTTAGGGTCTTTTTCAAATTTCTCATAAAAATTTTCAAGTGCAGTAAAATTAATGTTTTCTTATTAAAGTTATTAAGTCCAAATGAAGATTAATTTTCTAGCAAGATATGCTTGCATTTGATGTGTTAATATCTGAATAAAAAACCCAGAAAAATTGAGCATTTTGTCATCTTTCTACACACTTTACATACTGTCTATACATTTTTACCTTTTTCACATATTTTTACTTATTTTTCAAAAACTGAGACAGTTTAATCCTCTATTGTTGTTAAGGTTTATATGGCTTTATAGAATCATGGAATGGTTTGGGTTGGAAAGGACCTTAAAGATCATCCAGTACAACCCCCCTGCCATGGACAGGGACACCTCCCACCAGACCAGGTCACTCAAAGCCCTGTCCAACCTGGCCTTGAACATTTCCAGGAAGGGGGCATGCACAACTTCCCTGGACTGCCTGTTCCAGTATCTTACTGCCCTCACAGTAAAGAATTTCTTCTAATATCTATTTTCTTTGAATAAATACATTTTGCAAATATGATAATAAATTGATAATGACGTTTAAAGTAATTCTATTTTTCCCACATCATTTTGTGAAATGTGGAAAAAAAAAAGTAATCCTGCAGTCATTTTAAACTGACACCATGCAGAAATACTAGAGAGTGTCTTTTGGGCCATGGGGACATAAGGGGGGAACAGTGAGGTAAATAGTTTGAAGTCTGCATTGTTTTCCAAGAACTGCGCTCAAAATGTAAGCAAGCAGACTACAAAGACAAAACTTTAACTCATTCTGACCTTTTGCATTATAGAGTTGAACTTGTTATTTTGATCATCAGCCTTGCTGAACTCAGGCTAAACTAAAACTGCCTGGTTGTCAACCAGGTATTTATTTCTTCTATGAAAGCTAGCAAACAGCGTATTTTATTCAAAATTAGGATGATATGTTTTGCCGAGTATTATAAAATCTAGTGTTAACATTTAAGACCTGATCATCTCACATTATCATCATATAGTTTATTGTAATGCTAAATAAGACCAAGTAGAGAGTGAAGACCACATAGGAAACTACTGAGAATAGTTTTCCATGGAGAGGATCACCTGCACCTTGCCATATTGAGAGCATTTTCTAAGAGTGAACCATCTGCAAGGAAATCATCATGACTGACTGGTTTTCTATCTGGCACTTTTCAGTGAACAGATATATTGATGTATTCGATCTATGAGTTGTGCTGAGTTGCCTATTTGATGGAATACTCATAGCAATCATTTTTCTGTTTGTTATTACAGGTTAGTGACAGGTCACTCACACCACATGGTCTTGTTTCTGTACCCTAATTGGATCATCTGATTTTGCCAGAGTCCTTCTACCTTCGTCAAAATCAAATTGAGTTTTATTTCTTTAATAAACTAATGGTGACTGTCTGTCTTTAATTACAGTGAACACCTACAGGAATAAAAATTAGCTCAAAGTGGTGTTTATGCAGCAGAAATATATAAGATGCAAGTATAAAAGATTCAAACTGCCATTTGAAATATTTGTGAATATTTTTTCTTAAATTGTCAGTTAATACCAGCATGGATGATTGCCAGCAATAAACAACAGATTAGTCTGAACAATTACGGAGGAGGTATTTGGGAGCTAGTATGCAGAAGACATTTAACCAAGCTTTTACAGAACTGATCTTTCAGCAAAGAAAGTACTTATGCTACAGGACTCTGGGAAGCAGATCATTCAGACTAGGGGTGACTCTGTTCCTAAACTGAATATATGAACTAAGGTGAAATTACTTATAATTTGAACTAACTATGGTCAAATTCTAAATCCACAAAAAAAAACGCAGTGTGTGTTTGAAAACTACATAGCAAGACTCAATGGATATCAAGGTGGTTATTGAGTATTGGCCAGTGGCTTAGAAACATGTTCTTCAAGTGCAAGTACTCCAAGACAAAGATCCTTTACAAAACCAGTGATCAGCTTGTGTCCAGCTGCTTCTTTCTCTAAGGCTAAACACCTAGAGGAGGGTCAGTTATAGCTGTCTGGGTTTTTCAAAATCGGTCTTCAAACAATTTCCCTCTTTGTATCAGAATGTGCTAAAATACAACATGCTTTCCTCATTTGACATTGCTATGATTTATTTGAGAGAACAGCTTAGTGAAACATGTAAAGGCGACTGCAAATTCCCATGCGAGGTGTCAGCAGTATAACTTAGATCTATTTGTAGTTCCACAACATAGTTATGCCAATTTAAGTGGTATATTTCTATTCTACAGTGTAAGTAGACACTAATGAACTGCTGCAAGGAACATGCATATTAGAAATCCTCAGTTGTACAGAAATATAGTAATGACCAACACTGAACTATAGTCATATCTCACATCACCCTGCAGAAAACCCTGTGGGAAAAACTAGGCTCTTCAGCATGACTCAAAATCTAATATCTGCAGGTAGGCTAAGTTAGAAAGCAAATCTAATGTAGCTATGGACAGAGACTGCTCTTCCACCTGGCTCCATTTAGACTAGGTAGGTCAAACCTAGAGCCTTACACTGCACCTTGCAGCAGGAGCGCAGCTGAGCTGACGGTGAAGCACCACTCTCTCAAACCGTATTTAATAGGTGATTCAAAGTCATCTTCACAAAGCACCACACAAAATCCTGTGAAGATTTTACCTCAGTGCGATAAAGGGATAGATTATTTTAGCAGGGTCTGTGTCTGACAGAAGCAGTCGCAATCTTCGGAGACAGCACACAGAACCAAAAGAAATCTGTGGAAATCAAATCAACCTGTTTATTTGACCTATAGAGGCATGGGCCTTTTCTAGATGACAAAACACACTCTAATTTAATGGGAAATGTATTTATTTTTATTATGTTATTTACAAATTTTCTACAGGAAATACCATAAAAGTAATGAGATTATATTACTAAAAGATATCTATCATAACATTCTGCTATTAAATCATTTTACTACTTTTGTGTAGATTACAAAGCAGTGAGTAATGGAATGTAGTTAAAATATGACAGTTGGCCTGTAGATGTAATATGGTACAAAGGGTACAGGAGCTTTTATTCCAGTAGTATGATTACCCACGACTATGATGTGCAACGAATCACCAGCAGGAAGGATTGCTTGGAACAGCATGAAACTACTATTTTGTCAATCATTTCTTTTAAAAACACAGAGTACTGTGTTAGGGTCACATTTTAGGAATGTATGCAGCAACCAAATTCCTGTTTAAAATGTATTTTTCTTTGACTTTAGTATTTGATGGGCATGTACAGTTCAGTTACTTGTAAAAACAAAATACCATGAAATAATCCAAGAAGAAAATCTCTGTCAAACTCAGATTTGTATTATTATTTTACCTTGTACCTATGAATTAAGTCAGTTGACTTATACTTTAACTCATTTTAAAGAGAAATATCAAGAACAAAGATTAAAATAAAACAAGAAGATTAAGTTGAAAGTCATACATTAACTAGATATTAACTGTGAAAGACTCCAAGCCTAATAGTGAAAAATAAAAATTTTACTTATGAACCAAATACTTTATGTGTGTTAGAACAAAAAGCAAATGTGGAGGTCAGGAACATGGGATGGAATAGAAAAATTAAATCTG
>NW_010180377.1:0-951 GCF_000695765.1 Mesitornis unicolor | reverse complement strand
AAAAATATATATAAATATATAAAATAAATAGACATCTATAAAGATATATAGAAATAGATAAAGATCTAGATATGAAAATATAGATAAAAATGGAGTAGAGTATAGATATAGATGTAAGTACATATAGATACATAAATACATATAGATCTATATAAAGACGTGTATATTTATATGTAGATATCTATGAGTGTCTATGACTAGATATCTAAATCTCTCTCTCGAAGTGTGGGCTGTTTCTCTGTGTAACTAAGCCCGTGACGGTGGCAGTCGTCTGTCCCTGCTGTTCTGGCGCGTCCTCTCCCTGCACACGCTCCCCACGCTGTGCGCTGCCCTGGCTCTGTGGAGCCATTCTGCACAGGTCCTGCTCTTTTTCAGCTCTTGGTTTGCTGAATAAGTCGCTGGAATGCAAAGGCTCCCTCTTTTTAAGGAGTTAGAGTCTATATGATGTAAAAAAAATAATAATAATAGGCGTCAAAACCTCTTCTTGGTCTCCATTTGGTAAAGCTGAGATGGTGTTTGACGCGGTTTTCCTGAAAGAAGTTTTCCTTCCCTGCGCTGTTATTTCAGGTTATAACTTGATCATTTCCTCAGCTGCAAACCCCTCCTGTTAAAGCCCTTATCTTCTTCATTTTAAAACATTTGTTTTACTTATTTAAAGCCTTTATTTGTTGACGGAGATGGCGGCGGCAGATGGGCTGGTGATGGGTGGGCAGAGGAACTGGGGGCTTGGTGGGGGGTCGTGGTTTAGGCCGACACCATTGAACACCATCATGGTGATGATGATGATAATGGTAATAATGGTGATGATGATGATAATGACAGTGGTGGTGATGAGGATGGTGGTGGTAACAGTAATAATAGTAATAATGATGATGGTGGTGGTAATAGTAATAATAGATGATGATGATGAGGGTAATGGTGATAGTAATTATAGCATTATTATATTTATAT
>NW_010180376.1:0-3029 GCF_000695765.1 Mesitornis unicolor | reverse complement strand
CATTTCAATGGATTACCCACAAATGAATTTTTTCGTTGTGTGCAACACACTTAAATTTCAGATAGAAGTATCCAAAATGACTGCATACACAAGAAAATAAGATTTAGTGTTATGCATTTCTTCTTAATGGTGGAGATCATTGCTGGAAAAGGAGGAAAAATGTTTCAGATAATTTTTTTACTTGCAGTTCTGTGTATGTTTGATTCATTAGAGATCAGACCCTACGAGTTGAGACCTTGCTCAGCTTAGTGGTGAAAACTGGGTGCAGAACAAGGAGTATTTTCCAAAGGGTTGAATCCTTATACAAACGTTAACGTGAGAATGTCCTTACTTTTTGGTTGGTGCATCAAAATTGCAGATTAGGAGATAAATCCATTACACTGTCAAATTGTACAAGTATATGGAAGCTGAATTAAAAAATAATGTAATAATTTAATAATTTAGTTTAATTTTTGGTGATAACTCCAATAGAGATAGAACAAATCAACACCTGCTGAAAGCAGGTCTACATCTTCCTAATTTGTTCGTTTTAAAAATGAACCTAATATCTTTATAAATAAATCTTTGCACATCCAAACTGTAACTCTGAGCCTGGACCAGGTCTCCTATTAGCACAAGATGACAGCTGTCAGGGTTGTTGATGAACAGGAAACACATTTTGGGAAATATTTTGCTCTGACTTGAAGCATTTCTCAATACTGTAAAAAAATGATAAATTAAGTTTAGCAGCAAAGGCATAAAGAAGGCAAATAATCATATAGCATGCTATTATTTTTTGATATATATATAGATGTTTTAGAAATAAGCATCTGCACTTTCTGATAACTCACTTGTGTGGCCCCAGAATTCAACAAGCTATTTTGTGGTTAAAAATTCTCATTTTTCTGACCTGCACAGAGCAGTTTTCAATAATACGGCAAGTGATGAATTGGCCCACAAAGAACTACAAGAAGTGGTACAAAATACAAAGTGGTGCTGTCCAATGTTCTCTATGAATAGCAGAACTCTGTATTAACTGAGTGCATTTTACCCATTCGTGATGAGTCATGGTACAGACAACAGCATAACCGCATTTCGTTTCTTTTTCAATTGTTCTAGGAAGATAATGAAAAAAAAAACCCAAACCAGAAGGAAAATGACTGCATGGTATTAACAAACAATAGACCAACACTCTGTGTTATCTCTAGTAACTAAAGGATTTCTCTCTAGTAATTATTAATGATCATCCATGTCTGGATGAATGCACACGTGTGCTGGTGTAGTCAAATAGATGCAGAGGGCTGCTGTGCTCTCACTCCCTGGAAATTGAGCTAAAAAGGACATGGAGGGGCTGGAGCGTGGGCAGAGAAGGGCAAGGGAGCTGGGGAGGGGTCTGGAGCAGCCGAATGCTGGGGAGCGGCTGAGGGAGCTGTGGGGTTCAACTGGAGAAGAGGAGCTGAGGGGAGACCTTATCCCCTCTGCAGCTCCTGAAAGGAGGGGGTAGAGAGGGGGGTGTTGGTCTCTTCTTCCATGGAACCAGGGACAGGACAAGAGGAAATGGCCTCAAGTTGTGCCAGGGGAGGGTGAGATTGGATGTGAGGAGAAATTTCTGTAGTGCAAGAGTGGTCAAGCCCTGGCAGGGGCTGCCCAGGGAGGTGGTGGAGTCCCCATTCCTGGAGGGGGTGAGGGCACTTGGGGACATGGTTTATGGCCATGGTGGGGTTGGGTTGACGTTGGACTGGGTGATCTGAGAGGTCTCTTCCAACCTTAATGACTCTGTGACCCTGTGGCATGTGAAGATGCCAGAAGTCTACAGCACTCCTCCTCAGCTCAATAGTTAATTTGGGAAAGGCCATCCGTGCAAATGCATCTCTGCAGCAACGTTTGCAGCATTAGATCTGCCACAGAAATATGCCACAGCTGCAGAAGGATAAGTCCTAGTAGGACAGATGAGAATAGCAGAGATTATCTTCTTATTGGATGTAGGCTCACATGTTGCAGTGTCCCAGATAGCTATACATTTGGGAACATCTGGGGATTTTTGGTAAAGGAAATCTTTGGAAATTTTGGAAATTTTTGAAAAAAGGCCAACATTCAGTTTGAAAGGAACACTTGCTTCTGAAAAATATACAAAAAAGGCCAACATTCAGTTTGAAAGGAACATGTGCTTCTGAAAATTATATGAAAGAAAAGAAGAAAAATATGAGAAATATACAGGAAAAGGCAAGACTCTCCCACTCACTTCCTTACTAACAAACTAATTTCACTGAGGAAAAGCAGGGAAGTTGCAAGGAAAGATCAACTTCCCTTTGAAGCTTGTTATGAAGGGTAAATGCATTCTGATTCAAAAATCAGTTCAAATGAGGATAAAATTCTACATCTCCTGGCTGCAGTTGCCCTGAGTGAGACAATCCCTTCCTCACCCACTCATCACCTACGTCCCAGCCAGAGCTGTCTCCTTCAAGTTGTCACTCACTGTGGTCAAAATGGGCAATGTGGAAAAACCTCTTATTTAAAATGTTTGCATTTCCCTGGGCTGTTTTGAGTCAGAGCAAATGTTTCCCTGTTATTTTGGCATCACTAAATCACCTCAGTGCAAGCCTCCTGCCTTGTTTCTGTCACTTTCTGCTGCTTTCTCAAACACCTTAAGTCACAGGGATGTGTGTCAGGAGGTGTTGAATCTCCTTCATTTAAAAGAAATAAAATTAAATGTTACTTTGTGCTGCTACCCATTATTTATCCTAGTGGGATTTCCTACTTGGAGAGCTGATCTGAGAGCATTCAAATCCGCATCCTAACACCTCTTAATTCCTTAATGTGTATGGCATTTCACTGTGGCCAATTACCTTTGAACAAAATAAATTGTACAGGAACAACCTTATCCGGAACATGCACTTGTTACTGCTGGAATGGGGGCATTTCAGGCTTGGTTTCTGCAATTTGCATTTTGTTTCAGGTTGCTTAGTGAGAAAGTAAAGTATGAGGAGAAAAACTGGAAGAAGATGAAATGAAAGTCAGATTCCAAGTGTGTTATTTTCAACAAGGCCAAG
>NW_010180375.1:7357-22391 GCF_000695765.1 Mesitornis unicolor | reverse complement strand
GTCTCAGCAGCCTCCTCCGTTGCCCGCGCTGTCAGGAATAGCGGCGTGAGAGGAAGAAAAGGCCCTGGGGCACTACACCCTGCCAACGAGTTCCCTGTACCAGCCAGAAGGACTCCAGCTACATGGGCAAACGCCTGGACCAGCAGCCAATGTACCCCCAGTACACCTACTACTACCCCCACTATCTCCAAACCAAGGTAGGGGACGGCGGGGCCGGGCGCCTGGCGGGTGATGGAGAGCGGAGCGGCGCAAAATTGCGGGCTCGCCTCTGCTCTTTAGCGATTTTTTTCCCCGTCGCTTCCTTGCGTTTGGTGTCGCACAGAACCGAGCTGGTCGGCAGGAAGGTTACTCTCTGCCCTCCCCTTCGTTTCTGTATTTATTTTATTTTATTTTTTTTTTCCCGAGTGCTGCTGGCGTCGGCTAATTCCTTTTATTGTTTGGGAAGACCGGTGTGGTTAACGCTATCGTTACGCCGGGCAGGTAGCGTGTTTATTATAGCTCAGGATAAAGATTGCTTTGGACAGCATCAGGCACGAAATGCTGGTTTTGGTGGCTCTTTCAGTGATCTCTACACTTTATTTGGAGCTTAAAAACATTTTTCTGTTAGAAAAGCTGGCTGTGGCAACTCAAACTTTTAATCAGCTGTGGAGATGCTGTGGAGCTCCAAGGCAAGCTCAGAGCTACCCGCCTGTAAATCTGGCGGAGTTTGTTTCAGTGCATTATATTGCTTTTAATATTTCATTAAATATTGAGGATGATACAGCTGTACTCTATTGCATTTAAAAGGTCTAGAAGCAGAGGGCAGCTACTTTCGGCGAGTGTTTCCAAGCATGGATTCTTTCTTTTTCTTTCTTCTTTTCTTAATAATTTTTAAAACACTGTCAGATGGGAAAGCAGGCCTGCATCTCTTAAAGAGGCTGAGTGAAGTCGATGCTACCTGGCCATGAGTTAGTTAATGAAAGCTTTATTTTTCTAATGTCATTGTGTAATAGTCTGCTCTCTGAAAAGATTTCCTGTGTGACCAAGGGACAGTAACAAAAGAAATCCCTAAACTTAGTTTGCAAGCCTTGTTAGGAAGCTGTACTTAAAATAAAAAAAGAAAAAAGAAAAGGAGGGAAAAATACTGTTCTGAAGTGTGACCTCACAGGCACGGATTAACAGTTTCAGTCAGTAAGCTAATGTCCTTTAGAGGTTAAAAAAAAATACTCAGGGTGCGCACATGTGTGTATAGCACTGCGTACACATACATACATTGTACTTCTGTGGCAAATTTAACACATGGGACATTTGACGTGAGCGTCTGTGTGGTGAGGTGCCACAGGGGAGGCTGACTTCTCCGGACTTTTGGTTTGAAGCATGTTGATCTGGCTGCAGTTCTGAAAGGATAAGTTATATTTCCTTGTTATTAAAATTACTTTCCCGTTAGCGTTTACAGCCTGACTACCGCATTATATAAATTACCTAATGGTCAAAACTGTGATTCAGGCTGGTTGGAGTTGAGTTGACACCAGAACCACTCAATATGATTACAGCCTTGTAATTCATGGCAGGGTTATCTGTCACTCCTTTGCTCTGCTGTTTCTTTCACTGTATTATGCAGTTGTTGGGTTTTTTTACAAAATTTAGCCTTTCTTATTTTTGATTTTTGGAGTGAATTTTATTGCGTGGTGGTTTTTTGTTTTGGTTTAGGTTTGTTGTTTTTTTTCCTTTCAAGGTCGATCCAAATTGTGTTTTACCTTTGTGACCATTTAGTGTGTATTGTTGCTGTTGCAGCAGCAGCTCGTCACTAGCTTGACTGCAATATTGCCTATAGCTTTAGCTGTTTGGGGGATTGGGGGATGCAGACTGATGCTATTCCTCAAAACCTGGCAAGCCAAGGACATGAAACAATTGATGGGTTTTTTTGAAAGAACAATAGCCTCGAGTATTGGAGGAGAAATATTGGACATTCCGTGCCTTTTACTCACATAGCTTACATTTTGCCAGTCCTTTTTTTTTTCCTTTTTTGCTCATTTTTAACTTTGCAAAATAAGCTTTCTGAGGAAATTAACCTTGTATTTGAGCTTAAAATAGTAACAATAGCTTTTCCGTGCCGATGCTTTTTTTTTTTTAACCCGATGCTTTAAAAAAGAATAAAATGCAATTTTATAGCCAGTATATAAAATTATCAACCCCGTGAAAAGTCATGTGTGTCTGTCTTTGCACATATGCACTATTGCTATAAGGACAGGTAAAATTTCAAATTGGTGATATGTTTTATATGGCATTAATTTTTCTTTTTTTTTCTCATGCTCCAGTAAAGTGCATACATAAAACCTAAATAATAAACACATATCGTACGCACATATATACATAGGAATACAAGTATTTCTCTTCTATAGACCTTAAGAGTTTAGAGTAGTGCAGACAGGCAGCATCTGGATTTTGTTACCTTAAAGCTAGCCATCAGCTTCTGGGACATTTTAAAGCAGTTAGATCCATTGTATGTCTAAAGCTAATAGTCGGGTAATCAAATAACGTTGTGGTGGAGAGCTGTATCTTTTTATCATGCCTATTGGAGCAACGCATATTAATAAACTCTTGTATGATTCCAGCCGTCCTGTGAGCTCCAGCTTTTTATTTTCCCGGAACTGCTCTTTGTACCGAGCATGGTAGGATTCAGCTCTGCAGAAAGAATGTGGTTTTTATGTTCATAGTCATGCACACTGAGGGGGTGGGGTGGGGGGGGGTGCGCATTCATTTGTAGTTAAGAAAGAAATTCTAGGTTTTCTTATGGTATTTGTGTACAGCTTGTGAAACATGGAGTGGCAGCAAGTTTAACAAGAAAGTTTGGGAATTCGTGTTCCCCTGCACCTTTGGATGAAGTGCTGCTTTTGCGTCGCTTGTTTGGTGAAGTTGTCTCTTTTCTTCTTTGAGTCGTTCGCCGTTACTGTACATCACGTCCTTCTCACGGAGGAGAGCGGAGCTGTGCAGGATCGCAGTCCACGCTCTGTGTTTGTGTCTTCTAACACAGCTAGCGTGTTGTTGTGCAGAAATGGTGTCAATGAATAGCTATATGAGTAATGGGATTATAAATAGAAAGAATGGATTCTGTATGTTTGATTGCTTTAAGTTTTTAGTGGTCTGTGGCCTTTTGTGGAACATGAAGCACGCACTCTTATTACTCAATTTACTTGTGCTCCTTCATTAGCAGATGCCACCACCGAAGCTAAAACTTTAATAGCAGGTGTAGACAAACCCTTTGCCATCCAAAACTGAAAAGGGTTGGGAGAGTAAGGTCCATTTTTAAGAGGCAATTGCAAGGAATTTAGTATGTCTCTTAAGGACAAGTACTGAGTTTGAGGAAAGACATAAACTTATTTTCCTTGTTTTGGCATGACACTGTCTGAAAACTGCAGTTTGAAAGTACAGTGTTGGAACTTCTTCAAGCAGACCCTGAGAGCAGAGTCCATTTGTCCTAGGAGTTTATTTTGGAGTAAACATTTTTGGTTACTGATGTAAGTGAAGGATAGTCTTGTGTTCTTGCTACAAACAGTATCACATGGAGATGGTTCAGCTCATGTATATCTGATGAGAATCTACAGTATTTTTTTTTATTTTGAGACAGTAAGTGAATTTCCTTAGGTGCATTCTTGCTGATGACGTTAGCTACTCAAACTGGTTTACAGGAATATGTTGCAAATTGCCACATCTGAAACGATGATGCCAAATCTTGCACTGTGGTCTGAATTTATTTCTTTAGTTTCTTGCTTGCCAAAGCAAATTCTTTTCTCATTGCCATCTTGTGCAGTGGAAAACAAAACTAAGCACTGTGAAATATCATGTAATGATATGAAAAAGGAGGGGAAAAATACTAACTGAACTATTGGAATGGATTTAAATGAGTCTCTTTGATTTAGTAGACTTTGGGTTTTATCTTTGTCCTCTGCAGCTTATGATTAGACCTAGAGCTGGGGTAAGCTCTCTGTGCAAACAGTGTACCAGAAAACCCTGAATCTCTTGGATAGTAAGGACGAGGTGCCACAGTTACCTGCTGACAGAAATGGTTTGATTTACAATCGCTGTACCTGCATTTGGGGTAAAAATATGCCAGTTTAGCAGCTACTTCCGTGCGGTTTGCTTTCATGCATTCTCCAGATATTTCCAACCTATTAGTCGTGGTTTGGGTTTGATAGTTTAATTCTCATGGTGTTGACTCTGCTACCCAGTCTGAAGGCTGAAATACCCCAAAACAAAGAGGCGGCATTTAGTGCACACACGATACCTCTTCATGTCTGTATGCCTGATGCACATGTGAACACATGCAAAAAGAAGCAACGTGATTTCCCAAAACCCACATGAATAAAATCCTGTCTGTAGATGTGAAAAGGGTGCAGACTGGCCCACAGGCAAGAGTGGCTTCATGAGCATGTCCATGAAGTGACAGATACGTGCTCAGCTGAGGAAAAAACAATTGAGAAATTCAAACAGGTGTACTCAGAAGAGTTTCAGCTTGATAAAGTCATTCTTCAAGTATACGTCTGGGTGTGTGTATGTGTTTTGTTTCCTTCTTGCCATTTTTAGGCCATCCTTTGGCACAAAGGAATCAGGGACCTCTTTCAATTGCATGCCATGAGCACACCGCCCTCCTCGCTTCATTGGCCTCTTTTAGAAAGCATATTTTTGGAATCGGCACAAAGCTCTTGCCTCTCTTCACCTTGTACCTACCAATCCCGTGCTCTCTTTTGTCGCTCGCATTTCTGTTTCACGAGTTTACCGCATTCCCCACTTTTTGGCCATCTGGCCATGCAGAAGGCCTTGAAGAAAGCGTTCCAGATACGGAGATGCCTGACGGGACTTCTCTGGCTGGTAGTGTTCAGCTTGTGTTTGGTGCCTGGTGTGAAGCAGGGGTCAGGTGTAAGGAGTAATTCATCAACCACACACTGATTTCAGGCTGCATTTCCAACCATCTGCAGCTTGGATTGCCGCCAGGGCTCAAAAGTCTAGCTGGAGCCCATGTGAGCGTGCCAAAGTAAAGGCAAACACTTGCAAATAGAGAAATGCATTTCTAGGAATGAAGTTGCTTCGCGCTTAGCCCCTGTTTGATTCAGTACGTCGTGGCGTGTTTTAAATGCCACTGAGAGCTGCCCGGAAAAAATATGAATTCGTTTAAATGCCATTTAAAAATATTTAAGCCTGGCTGTAATTTTGACAGTAATGTTAATATCTAGCTCTAGTATTTTACCAGTTCCTTTAAACAGTAAGGAAGATAAAAGTTATGTTGCTCTGAAAAATGCAGAAATATATGAACTCCATTGTTTTCCAGTTCTGTTTGCCATTTATCCTTACATGCCTGGATAAAAATACTTTTGCTGCTGTAAGGGACACCATGATATATTAAAATAATGTGGAATTTCTTAGTTGATCTTTCATGTGTTGTCTCAATGCAAGTCTGTTTAAATAAAAAAAAGACAACAAAATATAAAACCAACTGTGGGAAAAGAAAGTTCCAATCTTTCCTCTTTTGAACATTTGTGTATTACTGAATGCTACAGAGATTTATTTTGCAGGAATGTATTTTACTCCCATAACAGAAGATGGAAGTTACAAGCATTTGCCAGATCAGGCTACATAGATCTTGCTGTGGCAAATGCTGTGTGCTAATGGTTATAATTCAGAATGCCTTATAGAAGGTGCACCTTCAAAAGTGAAGTACGGTGCTTCAGAACAGGACTGGTTTGGTTTTTAATGCACGGGGGCCTTTCAGAGTAAGCCTGACTGCATATTCACACTTTAATTCAAGTATCGTGGTAAAAATCATCCAACTGTCAGTTCTTAAATATCCATGAATTAAAATCCAGATCAGAAAAGATGTGTTCCAAGTAGGATGCCTGAGTTCATTTCAGGTCTTACTGCAAGTAGCCTGAATAGCGTTGCCTTTGCATATAATTGCAAGCAGGATTTTATAATTTATTTTTTGTGTGTATGTGTGGGAAGTGGGTTTGTCACTATCTATACTCCAGGCAGGGACTTTGACTTCACTTGCAAACTAGCCCATTCTGGAGTGTCCACGAAGAGAAGCAGATTTTTAAAAAAATGAGTGGGCTGTTTATTATTATTATTATTATTATTGCTATTATTATTGCTATTATTATTGCTATTATTATTACTATTATTATTTATTTATTATTATTTCTGTTTTGTTTTTCTTGAAGAAAAGTCTTTTAATGTTAGAAGTTTTATGTAGAGGAAAATGGTTGATGTGTCTCCAGAACTTGCTTCCAGTGCTGCATTAAAACTGTGTTTTGTAACAGTCTCATCAGCTCCAGCTGTATGTGATTAAATAGTGTAATATCAAAAGCATGTGTGAATAAGAGCTTTTATGATATAGTTGTTCCATACCAGAGGCTGCAGATGGGCAGAGAGGGGAGATGGAGAACAGTGATTTACTCAGATATTGTCACAGCCCGTATTGTGAGGGGTTGTGTAGTGATGTTTCACAATTGCTTTCTCACTCATGTGGGCAAGATTGAGTGATGGAGGGAAGTTTAGAAGTAAACACTCTTACACAGAGAGCTGCTCTAAACATGCAGGGTATCAGCCTGAGAATGGTGTCTACTGATGCAGAGTGACACACCAATATTTTAAGTAGCTGATTAACAATAATATTATTGAATAGAAGTTATAGCAAGAGGGATCTGTTCTGCTTCGCTTGAAAAATCAATGAAAGAGCTTCAGTTGTCTTCAGTAAGGCAGAATCAGGCCCACAAAGCACATAGTGTTCTCCATGGCAAAACCAGGGCAGCTGAACAATGTGCAGGTATAAAGAAAACATTACAAAAGAAACAAGAACTGCCTATCAGAATGATTCTGCATCGTACACGTGGGTGAGGACACACCTCATCTGATATTTAGCAGCATTTTGGGTTTTCTGTGGCTATAATTTCTGTTTAACATTTTTTATTCTGATTTATCATTTTAGAGAACAAGCAGCAAAACCCAGACGCTCTGTCTTTCTGTCTGTTTCTTTCTCTGCCACAGTTGAGATATGATTTATACATAGTGGAATTGCTACAGGAGATGTCTCGCATGGAGCTCAGCAAATCTAATGAAGATGAGCGATTTCTGCGAGAGAGTAATCATGGTTGATCCACAAAATGTGAAGGATAGAGTGGAGAGCTAGGTTTGCTTTTATTTATGTAACTCTTAAGATAAAAATACTGTGTAGCTTCTTTGAAATTGGAAACAAGTTAGTTTTCAGTGTCCCTCTTTACTGAGGATACAGTGTTTCTGAATGGCCAAGTGAAGCAAAGCTTGCTTGCTTTGCCGGTAGTTGCAGATTGGAGGCTCCTGATGAATTCCTCACTCATACGGCCTTTTTGATTTTGTTGGTTTACAGCAAAGTCTAATCTTTTCTCCTAGACGTTTTTATTAGCTGAAAGACTTTTCAGGCTTGCCACTGTCAAATAAAAGAAAAAGATTATTTTTCCTACTTTTGGATGCAAATCCTTTTTATTTTTAACTTTCTTCTTGTCTTGCTTGTTTGTTTCTGTGCTTGTTTGCGTATGACCATGGTGGGAATAAATTCCCCATCTACTTATTTGTTGTAAAGTCAACTTGTGTATCAAATGTGGTCATTTATTTAAAAAGTAAATATTTATCTTTTTAAGTATTTCAATTGTGGTAAATTTATGCAGGTGAAATTGTTTGGACAGGTTTCCTGTAAGGGTTCCTCTGTTAATTGTGTTGACTTCATTCAGTTGCAAACAAATTAAATAAACCATCTGACGTATGGAGATCATAGTAGAAGCCAGTAGATGCATAGGACTGCGTGTTCATGATGTAAAGCACTCTGTCGCTTTCTTCCTTGTTGGTATCTCCATGACGTGTGCTTTATGGATGAGACCATGTGGTTAACGATGATTTATGGGCTGTCATGGATTGGAAGTGATGTCACTCCTGTGCAATCCAGATTTATTCAAGAAGAAAAGTTGTTGAACAGATTTGTATCCCCCTTCCCCAAGAATAAATCAAGCAGCAGTTTGTTCTTACTCTGTGAGTTTGCATTACTAGACTAAATGCCAAAGCTGCACTTCAATGCTCCACTGCAGAGCGTGGCAGTGGAGAGCGGGAGAGTCTTACGGGTGGACCAAAGCGATGTTGTTTTATTTAACTGCTCATTTGGCTTCTGTCCCACTCCCTTCCCCACCCCCTTTCGCAGCCCTGCCTCTGCCCAGCTATATTTAGAGACCAGCCCGACTGAGCCATTCAAAGTTCAGGATCGACGCTGCATGGGAGCCTGACCTTTCCACACCGATGGAAGGCGGCAGGGCTGGACTGACCATTGGGTCCCATTTGACTCTCCTCGGAGAAACTCTCTGGTTATTTGAAACAACACACGGTATGAGCTGGTTGCCTTCACCCCAGTGTTACCAAAGGGTCAGGGGCAGAGTAAAGGTGCTGTAGGTAGGGCAGAGGGATGTTTTGGATGCACGATGCCAGAGCTGGCAAAACCTTGAGGTGGCACATTGGTGACCTGCGAGATAAAGGGAGATTAGGGGACTTCCGATGGAGGCGTTTCGCCAGAGAAGGAGATAAGGGAGCCTGGTGTACCGCTACATCAGAAAAGGTTTTTAAAGCTAGGTATCCATAGTTACAGCAGGAGAGTTAAAATCTAGATTTCAGGGGCTCACCTGGTGTAATGTCCTCCTTCCCTTTAAAGAAGAAAGTATTGGCAGTTCTTAAAGCTGGAATGATGTGCCTGCGTGAATTCCCCGGTGCTCGGAGAACTGCCTGTTTAAAGTTTGCTCTATTTTCCTCTTGTTCTAATTTTTCTGGCTGCAGGGAAAAAAAAAAGGCATTGCAATTCTTGGCCGTATAAGGGACTTGTTAGTTTCTTTATGTGGTTGGGAATTGTTTCTCCTTTTTGTCTTCAAAGGCTGCTGCTGCTGAGTTTGCTTTAAAGGGAAGGCACGACACTACTTCTTGCTTAGACAAAGGCTGCAATTCTTATTTCTTCTCTTTCTCACATCTTTCTGACCTTTTATTGGGGGATGTGCATATAAATAAATTCTGCTTGTTGGTATCACACAAGTTGATGGATGCTCTTACAAAGGGAGAAGCATAATGGGAAATGCAGTCTTCATTTCTGTTCCCTCATTTTATAGTGATGAATTTGGTTTGGTGCCAGTTAGTAAGTACATGACCTTTTCTCTACATCTTTTGATTCATGACAGGGGGTGTCAGAGCTGTGTTAGTGATCTCTCATTTCAGCTTTTAACAAACTATGAAATATTAAAAATGAATTAGGTCACTTGGAGCTCGGCTAATATGTCTGTGATGCAGGATGATGATTTCATATTAATGAAGCATAACACACAGCTTAATATACAAAATTCAGATTGTTGTGAACGTACGAACAGCAGGGACGTATCACTTGCAAGTCAGAATATTTTATCTTGAAAATGTTATCTTTTAAAAACAAACCAAGCAAGATATTTTACAAAGATGGTGTTACCAGCAGCATTTGTTTAGTGTTCATTCCAGAAAATCGTAGCCGCCTTTCAGCCTAATTAGAGCTAAGTTTTTCAGTGTATTTACTTTAAGATCAAAACTGCCGACACGACTTCTTTTAGTATCAACTGAGATGTGTCTACACAGCTGTCGATGTTCTGCTTAGCTGATACACACGAACCCATAATCTACCATATGTAACTGAACGCTATAATATACAGTCGTTTCGCGTGCAAATGACGCTTCTGAAATTGTTGAGCGAAAGGGAAACCGGTGATGAAAAAAGCTGTGAACAGTACAATGAATAAGGTAAAGAACAGGACCGATAGCTCTTATACAAGTCCCTGCCTGGTTTTGCATTCACAAAAACTACCTTTAATACTGCTCTGTACCTGAAAGACATCAGGAAAAAAAAGTCAGAGGCACTGCAGTCCTTCAGATGTTTGACAAAGCGTGCAGTAGGACTTGGTAAGCTGAATGCTTTGCCTAGGCTGTATTAAGACAGCGTTTACTGTGTCAAGGTAGAGCTGCACTAAGTACTGTTAAACAACCCTTCGTGAAAACAAGCGTAAAACAGACATATTGCTGTGGCCTTTAGCAAAGCAGCTGGGAGCTTTCTGCCTGGGAGAGCATTGTGCTCCCTGGATTTTGTTTGTGCTCTTTGTGTCTCTTTGACGCTTTTGCATCCTAAAGAAGTACAGGACTTGATCCAAATATTCCCAGTAAAAGTGTCCTTTGTGGTGGTGCTTTTACTGTGAGTGCTTGCTGGTGGTGCAAGATGGGATAATACTAAATCTGGCTGATGTATAGTGACTCCAGGATGACAGTAATTGTACATGCTGATCCCACCCGTCTGTCATCGCCTTGCAGATACAGGTGTGCAATGCACCGAGTCATCTCGAATCTTGTGATCCTAGGTATAACTCCTATCTCAAGGAACAGCCCTGAGAAAGCTGTAGACTACTAACCTGCCAGGACACACTTGTTATCTGTGTGATTTAGAAGCCTCTCTGGCCACTCAGTTTCTGCTTTATATCTCTGCCATTTTAGAAAATCACTGTAATTGTATACAGTTGTCCCTGCGCAACATGTAATTTCCTGTAGTTTTGAAAGCTTTCAGCATAAGATTGTCTAAACTTAATAGCATAAACATTAATTTACTGTGTTAGATGGGTTATTGGGTGTTTTTAGCATGCATAAGTCTGGCAATAATTGTGCTGGACAGAAGAAATAGGTTTTGTTTCCTTTGCTTTCTGCTCTGCTCTTACTTAAATGGATCCCTGGTGGTGGTAACACTTAGCATGTAGCAGTTGTTTCAATTTTCAGAGGGCTGTATAAACATTAACTAATCTTCAGAGCCCATTCTGAGAGGTGCCTTCAACACCTTATTTGCTCATGTAATGGCTGCATGCAAGTAATGGCCTCAGCCTCCAGAAGCCTATACTGGATTATCAAGAGTTTGGGGATAAACTTGTGTAGTACCCATGCCTTCTCTTTTTGGGCAGAAGCTGGAGGTGAGGAATATTGTTGCTGCTTTATGAGCAGATGTAGTGCATGAGTGGTATAAGAGCGGAGGCAAAGCTGGGAAAATTAAGGGAAAACATTTGCAGAAGGTGGCATGTTAATCTTAGGTTATCCAGAAATGCTGAGTACCCACAACTCCAACAGATGAGAGGTCTCAAAAACATTTGAAGCCAGACCCTCTACAGCTCCCAGATGGGGTATCCAGAGTTATAGAGCACTTGTGAAAAAACACTTACCTGCAGTGAGCACCTGAGCCAGCCTAGCTGCTTCAGTGTTACATCTTCTAGCACTTGAGACTTTCTGTTAGGGGAGAAGAGAAATAGAGCAGGGCAAAAGGACGCACACTTTGGAAGAGAGGAATTCCCAGTTGTTTCAGTGTTGGGGAAGTTGTGTGCAGTCCTGCTAAGATGCCTGGGTGAAAAGGACGTTTGCGGTGTGTGACCAGCAATGTGAGGGGCAGATCAGGCCTCAGTTTGCACTGTTGTAGAGATTCAAGCAGTGCTTGGCCCAGATCTTTCCAGAAGACATTAAAAACTTAGTGGACAGCTGGATAAGGATGCCAAGGACTACTTTGTCCTTCCAACTAACAGACGAAAATCTCTTTCAAACAGTGCCAGCACACAGCCCCCAGCCTCGGTGGCCCTTGCTGAGCCTCCTCTTGGGCACTGCTGGGAAGAGTATTTGAAACGATAGTCATGATTTGATGACCGTCATGTAAGAACTGGTCTGTGTTTAAGTCCTTCAGCATAATTTTTCCAATCTACAGCACCCTGCTAATAACCAAGGGAATAACAAAAGTTATTTAGAGGTAGGTGTTAGTTAAATAGTAGTTGATAGATACCGATTCATCAGAACCAACTGGCTTTGGTTTCTTATGCCCAACATTGTGTGTCTTGCCAGGACTTATTTTAGATCTTTTTTGTTGTTGTTGTTACTTTTTTTATTCCCCTCATCTTGGCTTGTAACATTATCATATGTGCTTCTCTTACTGTTGTGTTGGAAGCAGTTGCATTTTTAAAAATCACAGCTTGTTTGACTCAAAGGTACATTTTGGATGAGAGAGAAATGGATGATATTCCTGATGCTGATAACTTCTTGTGTCTCAAGGGTTTTGTTTTAAATATGTGAAAACACGATAAACAACGGTAGATTATTGGTGTTTTTAAAGCAGAACAAGGAACTGTGCCAATGGCCACAAAGATGTAGATTGTGATTTTACAATCTGTGTTGAGGAATGAAGTACGACTGCCATGCTCCAACAACAGCCAATGAAGTAGGCATTTATGCTTCATCTCTCTGGCCTTTTAGCAAGGGAGTAAATTATTAGTTGTTTATTATTTCTTAACCTTCAGTAGGTGACTTCCTTTCTGTGCCAGTCAGCTATTCTAGGGTGATATGTGAATTTTATTTCCTTCCTCCTCTTTCCCACATTCTCATCTGGTCTCTGGAGGGACTGTCAGGTAAGTTCGTGACTTCTTTTTAACCAGCTTGAGCAGCAAAGAGGTGATCCAATGCTTAGGTGACAAGGACAGACCTTGAAAGGGTCGAAGAACGAGGAGTGGGCACCATTAGCATGAAATGAATGAAAGGAAAACTAGAATTCTGATTTTTATTCTGCAATTTCTCCATCTTTTGTGAATTAGCAAATTACCTCTTTACCATTTTATTTCAGATTTGATTTTTTCCTCCCGTGTTGTTGGATCTTTGTTTTTCCTCTCATCTTTTTTAGAGCTCTTCTAGTTTTCCCTTTTCTTTTGCCTAATGCTTACGTGTATGTCATGGTGTTTGTTCTGCCATTTGACCATCACAACTTTTTCTTTAAATATAGATACTGCAATTGTGTTTCCTAAGCTGGTCATACTCTTCCCCTCTATTTTTTTGATGCTGTTTTACTGCTTGCAGACTGGCTCTGACTGTGCAGTTCTGTTGTGCTGAGCTGCATACAAAACCAGGGTAAGAGATAGTCCCTGCCTGCAAGAGTTTATGAGCAATGTAAATAAGGCAGAATCACAAAGGTGGGTAGGAACAGAAGCAGAGAGAAGTGAAGTGCCTGGTGGGAGGCTGCATGTCAGAGCAGTGCCAGGACCTGGATGATAGATGGTAACTGGTGTCTCTTGCTTACCCATATACTCCGTGCTACTCCATCACCTTGGGAATGACTCATTCTACCTTCCTGGTTCATGCGTTGCTAATTTTTTTCGTTTTCTTTCCTAACATTTATGGTTGCAGTTGTATACATTCAATTCACAACTACCTTTATGCTTCCCTGGGCTTTGATTGCTCCATCTTTGCTGTTTGGTGGCCACTGTCCTATGCGTTGCTGTCTGACAGATTTCAGGTGTTGGCAGCAAAGCAAAGGAAGCCGCAGTGTGGTTCTCCGGAGGTGCCTGTGTCGGTACGCTGGCACTTCAAAAATAAAATCTTAGCTGATGTTGCTGGCTGGCTTCATGGGGAATGAAATGGAACTGGACAAAAGAGCAAAGCAACTGAGATCAGGGTGAGACAGCAAGTCTATTCCCAGCAGATGAGAGCTCTAGAAATACCGTGGTGTGCAATGGCTGCGGGCTCGTGCTCGGTGAGGATTAGAGTTGGTATTTTTTCATACCTGCTTCCCATTTCGCTAGGGCTGTAGCGTTGCAGGAGAGCCATGTTTCCCACAACTGTTCAGTGCTTTTAAAAGGTAAATACTGTGGGCGAAAGGGATGCATATGTCTTGCACTTCAGCAAGTTGGCTGCTGATAAATGTTAGGCTGAAATTTCAAAGGGACAGTGCTTTGTACAGTAGCTTGGGGCCTCAGAGTCAGAAGTGCTGGTCACCTGCAGCTCCTATTAACTTCAACTAGAACCGTATGTACTTTGCACTTTTGAAGACCAGGAGTTCCTTAGGGCTTAAATGTTACCTTTTTTTTTTCTCTCTCCTTTTTTTTTTCAATAGCAGTTACAAGCTGACAGGGAAATCTTCTCTCACTTTTACTGCATTTTTCTTAGGGGAATAAAAGGGGGCTGGGAGACCAAGGGAAGAACTTTTTATTGCAACAGTGAAGGAAATACTTCTGTGTCTTACAGGTAATGCTTCATATTGTTAGCAGCATAATGTTAATGCTTTAAATAACTTTGTTTGTTTGCCTTTGGCAACTTAGATTGGATAATGAGGATGGACATAGTTTCTTCCTTTGTATCTTTTTAATTTTTAAAATACTTGTAATGTATGGGATGCAAGGGCTGTCAGGAAATGATTATTTGCTTAGACAAGAAAAAATATGACAGAAGCTTCTCTAGCAGTTATGTGAAGTTGATTTTTAGGAAACATGCATTTTGAAAAATTCTCACTGTATTGGTCTGTTACTGGCTTTCATAGTTACATTAAGTGGTAGGAGTTTATTATTCCTAAAGGTACATTAGTTCAAAAGGATCTAAATTTTCAGTATGTGTGTTTGTATATGTACCAAATTTTATCTCCCTCTGGACTGCAGGGAAAAGCTTGATTGTCTAACCCAAATATACTTAAAAGGCTCAAAAGTCAGACACACACACAAAAAACCCCAACAAAATGCAGTCTTCTAAAAAGCTTGGGATGTAACAGCCAGCCTCAGCAGGGCTCCCTAGGCATAGGTTGCAGTCCTGAGTGTTTCTTGAGTTTATTGACCAAGTTTTTTGGGGTTAACACTCAGCTGATGATCATTGACTTTTTTTTTTAATTAGACATTTCGAAATTCTGGACTTGTGTTTCTCATTGCTGCCAAGTGCTGCTGTATCTGTTGCTTACTCAGCATTCACAGTGGGAATACCCAAAGCAGAAATCTATCAGAAAAACCTGTGCCCGATTTGTTTAGTTGTATTAGTTTTCTTCTCATTGTTGATAAAAGTAGTTTACTGACAAATGGGGTGCCCATGTTGGGAGACTGATAACTTGTGAGGTGCTCACCTTTTGGGCATCATCCTGTGGTCTGGGCGTGCTCACAGCCAAGCATCACTTTGTGAGCAGTTCTGCTGAAACCTGCATCCGCGAAGAGGAATT
>NW_010180375.1:0-7326 GCF_000695765.1 Mesitornis unicolor | reverse complement strand
GCAGGAAGACAACTGGAAGAATTTGGCCTTTAGGAAAGAAAATTCATTTTGTGACTGTATTACAAACAGTAGAGAGTTAAGAGATGAAAAACTGCCACTACATAGAAAAATAATACTGTTTCAATTTAGACCTTGGTTTAGTAAGTTTTCCTGGAAAGAAACTTGTTCCTGAGGGCATTTTATCTATTTTTTTTTCTCTCTCAGGGTTTTATACTGCTGCCTATCACTGCAGTATCTGAATGCTTTCTGTATAGAGATTGATAGCAACTTTGAAGTCCCCAGTGAACTCTGCAGTCTTTGGCATATCTTTCTTTAGGGTGTGAGAAAATGTTGGATGGGATTTATCAAATAAAAGACTCGTCTTATTTAATTTTATATTATGATAGTAAAATAGGTGGGGTTTTTTGTTGCATTTTTTTTGTTTGTTTTTTAAATTACTGCTTTGGGAGATGTTATTAAGTGTTTTTATTTTTTTTTTTCGTTTTTGTCATTTTACTGAGGTTCTGGGCTACAAGAAGCACCAGTGTTAAAATTGGTATACATTTCTGACTTTTAAAAATGTGTTTTCCTAAATGTCACGTCAAGCAGATAAGGAGCAAGTTATCAAATATCTAATGTTACAGAGGTTTTCTTTTTTGTTCAATGTTATCTAGAATGTTTAAAAACACTTTCAAATAATATTTACATTTTTACAGGTGATGGATACCAGCTCTGTATCAGCTCATGAGAACTGTTTGATGCAGTCTCTTGTCTTTTAAAATGATTAAAGTAAATGTTTAAATGAGTAGATAGGAATAAATTCTTAAAACTAGCAAGATTACAGTGAGGATTTACTAACTGGTTTGAATATTTGGTTCTGAACCATTTCAGTATTAGACCTGTGTGGCTAATCTATCTATCCAGCTATATAATCTGTCTGTTTAAACAAGGTACTTAGCTCTTCCCAAATAATTTCAAAGAGAAATAAAAATAACATCACTGTTTTCTCTATCTTTCTTTTCAGTCTGTCAGAGAAATACCTTGATTAGTTTATACTTAGTTTATATGCGTGGGTGTCCTCCTTGGATGCGAACAGTAAGAGATTTTTGAAGAAATTCAAGTTGTAGCGATGAGTCCTGTGGTTAATTCAGAAGTTGGCTCATCCTGTCGTCATTTCTTTGTTGATGTTTTTCTTTTTTAATCTCGCATGACTTTGAGCTTCAGATCTTAAAGCAAGCTCATAGACATGCCCCGCTGCCAACATTTATGAGTGTCTCCAATAGTGTCCTAGCGAAGATAGATGTCCCTGGTAACTTCTGACTGAGAAATGGCGCTGATGGTAACTAGGGAGAGTTGAAGGTAAACCACTCAATATTAAGGCGTAGATTTGGTCTAGGCTGCATTTAATGGACAATTTGTGGAGAAAGGATTTCTGGTAGAATCCAGGAGAAAAGAGGAGAGCTGGGAGGATGATCTTGCAGAGAGAAATCTTATTTCCTCAGGGGTCTTGATAGTGTTTTGTTAGAAGGGATACAGTATCAGAAGAGACCTCAAGATGTCATCCAGACCATCCTCTCTTCCTCAGAGTTGAAATCAAGCATGCTTACAATATCTCTGCCAGCCATTGCTCAGTCAGTGGCTTGTGTTATAATGAGTCACAAGGTATTCCTACCTCGTGGGGAGGGGTTTGGCTGAGGAAGCTGCTGACACTCTCACCTTCTTGTGAAAGAGGTCCTGCTACCTCCCAAGGTACCTCATCCGGTGTGCTTATAATTTTACAGTGAGGGGGGGGAGGAAGTTAAGTTTGTTGTCGTCTTTTGTTTTTTGTCCTTCAAGGAGAGCCTGTTGTCTCTCCCACGCAAAGACACATCATTCTGAATAGACTATATGGAGGTGAAGAAGCACAGTCAACTTGGGAGTGACAGCTCTGAAATGTCTTTATTATCTTTTACAGTATACTTTTTTTTTTCTGCAGCTGTTATTTTAACTTCACATACTCCTCAAAGGTGTTAAACGTGTATTATCACATGTTGAAGTTACAGTTTTTACCAGTGGCTGGAAGAAGTCAGCCTGTATATTCTCGTTTCAAAAACCGCGTAGCCTTATCGCATTTTTCACTATTGAGTACCCATTAGATTTGGTGGGAGCTACTGGGTGCATAATATTTTTGGAAATCAGGCCATTGAAGTATACTTTGGGTATAAATAACTGAGCTAATTAGGTTTTTAAACGATAAGGATTCACAAACGAAGTGCATCTTTATTGCCTTTCACTAGTAAAGAGACCAAGTCAACTTGGATGAATTCCTGGCTGGCGTGGATGGCGTACCCGCAGCTCAGCTCCTTCTTTGAGCAAGTTTCTTTTTTGAGGACTGTGAGTCAGCAGGGTTTTGAAGTGGGTGAGTCATAGACAAACTGGCTGAATGATGGTTACCAAGTGGGTGGGGGAAGCAAAGGTTTTATTCTGGGAAGGTGTAATTGCACACAGAGGCCAGGTCTGGAGGTGAAGGAGGCCAAAGGATGAAAAGCATTAACTGATAGGAAACACTGCAATGACGTTTGGCGCTGGCCGCTCTTTGTGGTTTACTGCAGTGTTGCACTTCCTCATGGCTCTGTCTGATGCTCCTGTGAGAAGGCTGTGCCTTTCCTGGAGAGTGGATGTCCCAGGTCAGCTAATCCCAGCAGATAATAAACATTGACTTTGCTGTCAGCCAGCTAGTTTCTATCCAGGACTTAGGTTTCTGACCAACAGAAAAGTGGGGCTAGTCTATGCTTCAGCCCTTTCACTCATACAGAGTGTAAAACTTTAACATCTCTCTGGCTGCAACAAGCCGCATCAAGCACTCCTGTGCAGAATGGATTAATTTTCTCTGAAATCAGAAACAACAGTGGCATATTGTATTTTCTGATGAATCTTCTTGTAGGGTTAAGAAAGAAGAATGCAAACCACATGTAAACATCCTGTTCTGGATAATCCCATTTACTGGTTGGTGGAAGACCAGAATGCTGCTCCAGAGCATCCCTCTGTGTGTTTCTCACATGTTCCTGCAACTCCTCAAGTTGTAATGGAATTTGAAATGAGATTTCCCTTGAGGTGTGAGGATTTTTTTATTACACAGTATTTCGTAGTTTGAGAGGAAACCAGAAAATGTGACTATATAACATTGCCACCAGAGTTACTGCTGACCACATACCTCTGTATATATGAGCGGATGGTGACAAAATCTGAATTTTTGGGATACACGCAAAATTTTTGCATATGGTGGGGTGCTCACTTAGAGTAGAATAGCAGAGTTGGAGACCTGTGGAAGAGACTGAAGAATGATGGCTTAACAACCAAGCTGGCTGTAGCCTTGGCTTGCTTTCCCTTCCTCCCAGTGTGTTCAGATAGCCCAGTGGAGAAAGTAAATACTTTGACTGATAGTATCCTGGAGTGTTCAGAAACTGAAGAAAGAAGCTGTGGTCACCAGATTCCAGCTGTCCTGCTTCCTCTTCCAAATGAAAAGGCTTTTATCAGAATAGTGCATATAAATATTTTTCAATGCAAGTTCAAGTAATTCTAAAACTATTTTGATTACAGTGTTTGTATTCTCTTAATTTAGGATCTAGAAAATGTGAGACACTGAACTGAAGGCTGAGAGGCAATCTGATACACTCTCTATAAGAAATATAGAAAGAAATTTATGCAACCTAGTAGAACAAAGAAAGAGCCAGTGGCTGAAAGTTGAATTCAGTAAAATTCAAGAGATGACACAGTGCATGTTTTCAAAGGTAAAGCTAATTTACTGCTGGAACAGATTGCTGAGGGATGCTGCAGATTCCCCTATCACTTGAAGTCTTTAAATCAACATTGGGTGTCTTTCTCATTCATCCTCAACTTGCTCTGTTCAATCAAGGGGTTACTGGGTGATATTTGATGTCTTCTGTTATGTAGAAGGTCAGACTATATAATCATAATGTTCCTCATGGCCCTAAAATGAGGGTCTGTGAGCTGTGGCTGCTTGTATCATTTGAGTAACAAATTCAATTGCTAGTGGTAATGGAGGATATGCAGAGCCAAAGCTCAAATTGAATCTAAGCGTTGGAGAGAGTAGATGTGCATGTGGGAGACACCTGGCTTCCCTAGCTCCTGTGCTATATCAACTTAAAATTCCTTAGAGTCCTGCTTGCTTACCTGTACCCTGCCTCTCGCTTGGGCCATCAGATCTTGGGAATTCTTGATGGCATAAAACACAGCCCAAAATGGTAAAAAGAGGGAAGATTCAGGACAGATTAACGAAGAGAACAATATGCAGGAAAGGATGACATTAAGTGCCCTCGACTTTGGGGCCTTATAGCGTTTCTGACTCTTTCGCATATAAATTACATCAATTTAGAGTCTCTCATGCGTCAATAGAGTGGGTAGAACAAGTTCTAAGGGAATCTGAGTGAGCATAAGTGGGTATAAATTACATTACCTTACAGATTGCCTCTGAATTTGGCCCAGATTCTTTCCTTTATTTTCATTATGTCAACTTTGTGCATTGGCATTATGGTCTTTTCAACAACTGGCCTGACAGCTAATGAGTTCTTTCTACCAACAGTAAATCAACCAAGTCAGAAAATGCTGCTCTGTGTAAATACTTCTCTTTATGTTCTGGGTATTCAGAATCCCATTAAATTTAGAACACTGTGCTTGTAGAAATGCATGTAGAGAAGTACTATAAAAAGTTATAATTATTCATAAGCCACCTGGTTTCTTCTTTGCTCCCCAGCTAACCATGTTCTGAGTCTTGGGGAGAACTAGAAGGGGGCTAGACAACATGATAATGCTGAAATATAAACT
Source organism: Mesitornis unicolor (assembly GCF_000695765.1). NCBI lineage: Eukaryota > Metazoa > Chordata > Aves > Mesitornithiformes > Mesitornithidae > Mesitornis > Mesitornis unicolor. The sequence goes on along the minus strand of NW_010180375.1, from coordinate 2,523 downwards.
GCTGTGTTGAAAACAATTAAATCCAAATGGCTTTAGGAAGTTTTTTTCGATTTATACTTGTTTGTACTCCCCAAAATTCCTGCGAAGAATAAAGTTAAAAGAAGAAGTCAAGAAATAAACTAGTAACACTTCCATTCTTGGGGAGCTGAAACAAGGGAAACTTAAACTGTAGTTCATTAGGAAATAGAAGAGCGTTTTCCTTTTATTATTGAATGGAACAAAAAATGTATTTGTATGTTAATTAAGTTACAGTAGAATTTGCTTTAGGAATAAATTATGTACGTGCTATGCAACTTATTTCATCTCTCGGTTCAGAGTATATTGCTAAAAGGCTAAACTCTTTTTTCAGATTGCAATGTTGATAAATATTTCTGTGCCACTTCATTATGTTTTAGAGAATTTGTTCTTTTTCTGATGTTGGCATTTTAGCATTTAAGAAGCCATGGGGTAGGTAAAGCAAGGAATTTCTGACTGGTTTCTTCTTCTGCCTTTTCCCCTGTTGTATGAACTAAAGCAGAAGTCACTATTTTGTGTGTTCCTTTTGTGATATGAGATCGGTAAGAAGCCTATAGAATCTCGTGAAAGCTGTTCAGAGATACAGTTGATGTCTTTTTTTTTTAATATTCTCAGGTGGTAGGAGCTATATAAATGCAAACTACCCATATTATTTCCTATCATATAAGAGATTCTATCGTGCTTCTCCTCTAGAATCCCTCTGTGTTCTCTTGAATGATGAAATTGCAAATGTTCCATAAATGTCAGTGCAATTTATTATCATCTTTCATTCAGAGCATTACAAAATGATTTGCAGATGCAGGTGTTGCTAATGATTTTCAGCCACCTCCCTTTAAAGACTGGAGAACATGATTGTCCCTGCTTCTATAACAAGGATGAAACTTGTTAGCTAAAATGAAAAGGCCAGTTTTGAAGGCGAGTCTGGATTGCCACCACATTTTCTTGTGGCTCTTTTTACATTTTCTTACTCTACTTTTTCAGTTACTTTTGCCTAGTGGAATCCATTGGCTGCAAAGGAGCTGGAAAATTGTTTTACATGCAGAAGGATGCTTTAGATGAAAAGGAGGAGGTAAAGAAAAAGAAAAATACTGCTTGGCGGGTCTAAAAAAGTATGTTGCAGTACTTAAATGTGGCATTGTGACTTGCTTTTTGTCATCTAAAGAATCTTCAACCTCCTGTTTACTTCAACAGCTTCACTTGCAGTGTATTACAGATTGCCTCTGAATTTCGTTCTAGAAGTTCTTAGTTAATAGGAGGCACATTATATATGACTCTTATCATGGAAGGAGGTGTGTGGAGAAACATTTCTGGCCGTATCTCAGATGCTCCTTCCTGGTGAGGAAGTTGCTTAAGAAATCAAAGCTGTAAACAGAGGCAGACTAGAGGCACTCAAAGTTTGAGAATATACAAGTCTGTAAACTTGACCCCTTGTTGGTGAGAACATTGGATCAAAGATCCTGGTGACAGGAATGACTAAATCAGTAGAAAAAGGACAAGGTTAGCAGGCATAGTTGGTCTTGGTTGCACAGAGATCCACAGATTTAGTGGTTTTTTTTTTCCTTGCAGTCTCTGATAGAGGATGTACTGTAGAGCACTAGCTGCAAATGAAAACTTTCTTCTACTGGGAAAAGACCTTGGGGAAAGGTTGGTGCAGTCATGTCAGCTCTCTCTTGGGGCAAATCCTCTTAGGCATTACTGTGTAAGGGGATGCAATTTGCTGCCACGTGCTGGTGGGAATAAGTCAAGTGGGATGGCTAATATGGCCAATGTCAAATGTAATTTCATACAGATGTGACTATGAGATTTTTGTTGTTGTTGCCTTTGAAAGTGAAGCTGTACATATTTTGCTCGTGGCAGCTCTCTGAAGGTTCACTGGCTCGCTTTTCATTTGATTTTGATTAAAATCGACGTTTCTGCCAGCCTTAGCGATCTTGTGAGTGACATACCTGAGTTTGATTCCTGGATTTGATCTTTTACTGTGTTGTACGGTGTGGGGAATCCCTGCCTCCCTCTAGGAAGAAGGCAGAGCTTCAGATCTTTGTGCAGGAGCCCTGTAGGAGTGGGGTGGCTTTGATGGGCTCTGCAGGGAGTTGCCTTTTACCATTAATTGGCTGTGGATATGCACCAAGTAGGCATTCCTAGCAACGTAAGCTTCCCAAACACAGAAGAACAACATGCAAATCTCTCATCCTTCCCTGATAATCTGATTTAATGTTCATGTGGAAAGACGAGGTCTTGTGGAGAACAGAGCACTCAGGTCTAGGTGAACCTAGGACATATTGTGTTTCTCCAGGGTCTGAGAGTTTCCTTTTCTCCATCCAGCAGAGATGAAGCTGGCAGGTTGTGAAGTTGTTGTGAAATTAGGCTGGGATCTGAGCAGTATGTTGTTGCTGAAGTATGTTCTCTATTAAGAAAACTGAGGCAGGCTTAATGGCTTAGATAAACTAAAGGTTGGTGAAGTAATTAGCAAATGTGCACTGTCACAGAATCACAGAACGTCAGGGATTG
>NW_010180374.1:0-12999 GCF_000695765.1 Mesitornis unicolor | reverse complement strand
TTTATTTTATTTTATTTTATTTTTTATTTTACTTTATTTTATTTCCTCCCCCTCAGAATACTGCATTAAAGGATTAACAGGTTTCCTAACCTGATGTAAGAAATTATGACTAATGCATTGTTTTAGCTCATATGAAAATACACATCTTTGTTGTTTCTCAAAAAAAGGAGCCAAACTCACCTCTGAAACAACTTCATAGCAATAAGCTTTCAGTAGGGATGAATTTTCCCCCAAATTCCTGGCCATTTAAATTATTTTTATTTCTTTTACCTCTATTCACCCAAATGCTTGCACTTGTATGTTGCATTTTCACTCAACTAGTGCTAAAAATGGCTAAAATACCTTGATCTGCTACTTATCTTTTTTAATGTATGCAGATGGCCCCTGTCACAGCAGATAGCACACATTTCACCCCTAGGATGTATAATGCTATTAGTTTCTTTTTGACATTGGTAAGCAGGCTCGGCAAGAGTGAAAAGGTCTATGTAAGAGGTATAGCCACTATTTCAAATTTAAAGACACCTTTTCATAAAATGGAAAACTTAAAGAAATTTGATCAAATTCCTGTTGCAAGAGCAAAGGGTTGCAATAGCTAATGAGGGTTTTTTTTATTCTAGGGCATTCTTTTTGCAAAAGCCGCCTATCAATTAAGCGTGGTAAAAGGACGCATTAAAGCTTCAAAGTGCCATGTTGGCGTTGAATGGATGTGAAACAACAGAAAGAGTCGAGTCTGATCAGTAGCAATCCATTTCTCATCTAAACCTCATTCTGTTCTCCTTAAAGCTAATTACAAGTGAAGAGTGCAGCTCCCTGTCTGAAAAACAGACCTCCACCTTCGATCGATGAAGATTTGCCTCCTCATCTTGAAGCTACAACATAATTTTATTTTGTAATACATGATTTTTATGACCTTGAAGCCAGATGGAACAAAGAGTGATTGGACAATGAGATTTTCTTCCTGATTTATTGACAGAACTCTGGTACTCTTACTGCTTTTTTAAAAAAACCAAACATGTTAAATCTGGCATCCATCTCTTCATTCTGCTGCATCTGTGTTGTCTCCTCTAGGGGGCAATTTAACACAAGCTATGCACTTATATGAGATGTGCAGGCTGGCGAGAAAGGATGCTCTACCGTTGATAACAGAGGTGGAAAAATTTATTTCCATTTAAAAGGCCTGAATAGGCTGAAATTGGTTTGTGTGGCTGTCTGTCCATAAATGTTTTGTAAGAGGCTGCTTAGACTGTTAAAGTACAGAAGGGTCTCTGTGCTCCCAGAGTCACATCAGCCTTTTTCAGTCCTGTAGAAGGTCAAATGTAGCTTTCTGAATTTCCTCGTTTCCCAGAAGAGACTCCCTTGGGGACATAATCTGTGGATTATTTTTTTTCTGTACTGCTTTTTCCCCTTTCTACCTGAAAGATAAAAGAAAGGCATTACTATGAACAACTCACTGATGTCTGCACTGCTGCTGCTTGACTGCCTGCTTGTGGCTAGGGCAGGCGCTCAGGTTGCTCAGGGTCTCTGCTCCTTGCCTAGGCTGCCACCTGCCTGACCTTGGGAAGCCATATCATTTCCATGCCTCAGTTTTCCTGAGCAGAAAGAGGACAACAAGCAGCTTCATCTGATTTAAATTATGTTTTCTAGGCCTTGCCAAGCTCCCTGGAAGAGGAGCTCTGTAGAGACCGTTGACATGGGCCCTACAACAGGAGGAGATGCCAGTCCTCTTAGTGGAACAAAATCCATAACTATCAGACAAGTTAATGACCCTGCTCTCAGAAACAATTTACAGAAGAAGCATTAATAACCTTGTAGTGTCACTGTATTAACTGAGTTAAGCCCTGTTACATTTTTTTTCTCATCTTTTTAAGTGGTTTGCATTTCCATACTTCTTTAACCTTAAGTGCCTTGTATGTTCAAAGGGGTAATATATTTTTCTTATCAGATAAATGATGTAAGAGTAATGTAAGTAAATAAAGCAATAACAATATACTTAACCAGAGTTCAGATTTTGCAGAACTGAGTCCTGCTCAGTCTGTTTTTAAAAGGAAAAGAGTAATGTTCACTAGAGGATCCTCTGAATAGTGGTGCAATTAATATTTTGAAAACTTAGGCAAACCGTGCTTAAGAAGGCAGCTGAATGCACCATACTTCCCTGTGAAACCACCCTCCCTTGTGCCTTAGCGCTTGCACCACCTCGAAGGTAAAGGAGACCAGTGTCTCATCCTGCAGGAACAATGAACTCTTCATGAGCATGATCCTTCCCTACTGCCTAAAGCAGACTCCAAAACATTGCTCAGCAAGCCCTTCCTTGGAGCCTTTCACACAAGGAGGGAAGGAAGAGCTGCTGGTGTATCCTCAAAGATATTAAAAAGCTGCCCGGACATCTGTGGCCCTGCTTGAGCAAGATGACCTGCAGAAGTACCTTCCAGATTCAACAATTTGTGATTCTGTGTCCAAAGGTTCCTCTGGGATGACACCGCTGTGAGGCAGAGCCTGTTCCTTGATCTCATGTTTGTCACCAAGGCACTGGCAAACTGGATGTGCATGCGTGTGGAGCAGAGCATCACGGTGTAATTAGCATATCCTTCTTCTTGACTGTGCCACCAGCGTGTTTATCTTACCACATCTGGTTCCATTTGTGAGAAATAGCACTACTACCTGCCCTTTCTATCCTCCTCCTTGCTTCCTCCTTCTTATGGTGTGAGAGTCATGAGTCTGAAAGAAGTTAGGAGAGCATCTTCAACTCTTCCCTATTAGTTTCCTGGAGGTGGGTGGTATTACTGTCCCAGCAGCAGTGTACAGAATAGAGATGTGCTTTGTCGTGAAATAGAAATCTGGAATAGAAAATTTCCTACAAAAAGAAAGGAATCAAGACCATATAACAAGGCTTTGAGTAGTAACTCCCTGGCATTTTAAAAGGTGTGCTAAAAGAGGTGAGCACTCACGGGAAAGTGGGCAGTCTGAACAGTCTTGGCATTTGGAAGTAAGGTAGAAAAATGTCAAAACTGCAGATTATACAGCTGAAGAGGATGGATACTCAATCAAAGAGAGGACTGTAATTAATCTAGAAGCACCATTCATTATAGAAATCACACATTCTTTCCAAATATTACTCATGAATTGACATGAATAGCCTTACCCTGTAATATTTGGAGGTAAACCCAACTTTCCCAGCAGTGCAGGCAATGTTGAACTTTGCTGCCTCAATAGATGGGGCCAAACTGCTGCACCCCCAATTGGGAAGAGGCTGGGGGTGATGAGAATGGGGGGACATTTCTGAAAAGCTGGATTTGGTAAACCTGAGTGACCAGCAACAACGGGAGAGTGACTGATGCCTTTGGGAGAGGTCTGCCCTCCACCTGCCTGGAGTTGCCACTACCATACACACTGCCAAGCCTGGCAGCAGTAGCACAACTAGACCATGGCATGGGCAGAGGTGGGAAGAGGACCTCCTTCTTTTGTTGTCTGAGCAGTAACTGCCATAGACTTCTACCTAATTGCCTGGGCCCAGTAATAGCAATGCTAAGTATTTTTCTGGGTATGCAGAGATAATAATTGGTCAAGAGGACAGCTGTAAAATACCGTTGGGGAGGATGAGAGGAGAGGCAAAGTGTGCTGCTTAAAACAGAGAAACACAGCATCAAAGTCTAAGGAGTTCCTGGTGTTGGTATATTAGGCTTGGTTCATTGGAAGGTTGATGCTCAGCATGACTGCTGAGTAGACTATGTGGGTCACACAGCATAAATGCACATCTGGTATGTGACAATTAAATGCTAGACTTGAAGGGAAACTTTTATTTAGATATTAGGTCAAGAATTGGCTTTTCACATACTAATTTTGTTCACTTTAACAGTTTCTTCTGAAGCCATTATGTGGTTTATGAGGAAAATAATCTTCCAGAAAGGCTTCCATGGTGGTACATAATGGAGAGTGATTGCTTTCAGAGATTTACTGTATTACTATTGCAGGTCATATGGGATCTTAAAATGCAGGACTGTTAGGACCTGAATACGTCTATCACACAGTCCTGTTACTACAGGAAGAGTTTCTGTGAGGTGGCTCCAAGAAGAGCAGACTGGACTGGTCATCAGATGAAGGATATGGTGGAGGTGAAGAAACAGTATAGTATCTTGGGCTAATCTTTAATTTTTGGGCTGTGTTAGAGGTCCCTAGTGCAATTTAGGGATTTGTTTAATTTACAACAGCTACCGTAACCTGCAGAGATCTGTCCTCTCCAGGGCTGTTAGGGCTCCTTTTGGTCACTCTGGTTCTTCTTGTTGCTATATGGGGCATCAAATCAAGATTTCTTTAATTTGAGGGATCTCCATGTAACAGACAGTTCAGATGCTAGCAGGGTTATTGGGGCTTTGTAATGTTTTTAAAACTCTACTTTTAGAATATGTTGCAATAATACAAGAGTGATGTTTAAAAGCCTTTATAACGCCCCACTGATCATGCTGTCAGTAATCGTCAGAGGTAAAGGAGAGTTTTACATCACTGAAATAGGAATCGACCAAATTGACTGAGAAACTGGTGCTTTGGAACAATGCCGGCTTCAAAAACCCCGGCACAGTGGCATGAATTATGGAGATACTTTGTGACTTCAAGCTCTTTGGCTTTTAATTAAATGCCTCATACCAGGAATAACCAGGTTACGGGAACTGTCATAATAAAATCAAACTATCAATCTGTGTAATTTGCTCTATTAGATTGGATGTCTGATCTGGCTTTGACATTGGTGAATACCGGATGCAGCAGAAGGGGACAGACCTTCTGTGATGCTGATTGTGTATAGTTCTTTATTTTGGAAATGATGAATTGTTTTCCTGGTCTTCACAACCAACTGGTTTATACCCTTGGAAGAGGAAGTTAGATTTTCTCCCTGTATTTGAGTTCCTGTCACATTACCCAACACCTCTCAAGGACAGTAAGAATCTGTCGATTGATGTCAGAAGTTAGTCATGGAAAACATTAGTACTCCACATACAGAGCTCAGACTTGGCAATGCTTATGTGCATGATTAACTTAATCAGTGGTGCTATCTGTAAGTATTTGGAGGCTCCTAAATACTGTAATCCCTTAAAAATCCAACCAAGTTTAATTTCTGCAAAAATGGAATTTTTGCAGACTGCTTGGCAAATCTTCAAAGCAGCCAATTTAATCCAGACTTTACAGTTTTGGAGAGAACCAGACCAGATAAGATCAACTCAGTAACAGAAATAAGCATGGTAATGTACTGGGTCTGATTTGAAATTGTGTCCATTAGTGTCTGCTTAATAACATAGCAAATGGCATACCAAACGCAGTGTGATGCTTTGCATGTACCAAACAAGTGTGTGAAAGCAGCAACATGGGTGAGGGAATAAACAGCCTCCTGGCATTATGTTATGCTCTAAAGAAACGCTGTTCTGAAAAAAAAAACCCTCTGAGTTATATGCTTTTCTGTCTTTTATATGGCAAGAGATGCCATTGACTTCCAGATTTATGGAAGTCACCCAGAAACAGAATTTCACATGTGGATGAGCTGGAATTTTTAGTTGAGTTTCTGAAGGCACAAACTTAATAGTTTTTTTTTGATCGATAAACCAAGTTAATTCCAAAGCTGAGACCCTCACTGTACTTGCCAAAAATCGTAGTGTTATTCAGATCTATGAATGCAAGTATGAATTTATTAAACCAAACTTCCCTGCCTATCAGGTAGTCTCAGCTACGAAGCGACAACTGGGATATTGAACATCTGAAAGTTAATGCGATCCTGTCACTGTCAGATTTCAACTTTCTGAGAAAAAATTCATGGAGTAGGCAAGAAGGCTCAGTGCTCGGCTTAGTGCTGGGGCTCTGTAGAGCTGTGTGCTGTCATTTGGAGTAACAGAATTCTTGCACGTGAAATCTTGAATCAGAGTTTAGTTTACACTCAATACTTACGAACACAGAAGTTGAAGGCAAAGTATTGTTGACACTGATTAATGTCCTATATTTTTTATTTTCTTGAAGTAGATGCATTTATCAATAACTAGATGATAAGGTCTTCAACTTCCTCAGGGCAATTCCCTACTTCGGCTCAGTAGTTTTTCACACAGTGTCAGTAATACGTAGATACAAAGGGTGTGGAATAAACAGCCATCTGCAGATGTAGAGATATTGTGACATTTTCTTATGCTATTTGTATTTCAGAAGCTGACAGAGATTGCGATTGCTTAAAACCACTTCTGTTTACAGGCATTGCTCACGTCTCTGTTTTCCCAAGAAGAAGCAAAGTCTCCACCCCAGCAAACTAACAACTGGAATGGGAAGGAGGAAAGAAAAACAGTGTTGGAGAGATGGCACAGAAGTTTTGGCTGGAATAGTAGGCTCAGGAGTGCTTCTGCGGTGGTCACATCCTCCTTCTTATCATCTCCAGCTTTGACAGGTAATGTAAATCTCAGGGCACGTGCGATATTCTGCTGATCCCACTCCCAGCAAATATCATGGTGGGTGCGTGAGCAAGTCCATCTACCTCTGTGAGAGCACCAGGTGTGCAGTGGATGCTCTGCTTTAGCACAGCATTTTGCAGAAGTTGTGTCTGATGGTGTTTGCAGTCAGAGCTCCTCACCCTGTTCCCTGCAGAAGTTGCTGGAGGGGCAGGTGGACACCCTGCTGCACCCCTGCTGCAGGGGGAGAAGGTCCATCCATCCAGACAATGTCATGAAATGCGTGAAGAGCTGGGCCTGGTGTGGGGGGAGAAGAGCACCATGAGGTGCGGGGTGGATGGGTGAGAGGGGTGTGCTGGTCTGTGCTAACCCTGGGGAGGTACATTTGGCAGCCTGGGACACTGGAGGATGCTAACAAGTCTGTTCTCGGCATGTCCATGCTGTTAAGCTCTCTTATCCACCAGGGTGGCTGCCTGGTGCTAGACCCCAGCCCATGCTGGTTTCCGAGCTGTGCCTGAACTCTGGGAATGAGCACAGGCCAAAAGCATGCTAGGGACCATGCAAAATCGCAGCAGTACAGTCTGAGCTCCCCTGGGGCCCTGGCACGGTTTAATGAACCAGAACTGCGATACTGAAAGAGATGCGTGTGGGCACAGCTTTAGGGTCTGGGAAGGGGGTGCTGCAGAATAAGAAGGGTCAGACCAGGGTTTGTTGTTACTGGTTTTCCAGAGAAGGATTAAAGATGATTTTGAAAGAGAAGCTCAAGTGTGCTTTGAGAGAGCTGCTGAAAAGGAAACTTCATCTAGGCAAGGAATGAATCTGAGAGGGGTAACAGTGTGTGAGAGGAGGTGTGTCAGACTCAAAGCACATGGATATTCTGGGAAAAAAACCAGAATAAATCACATCACATGAGAGATTTATTTGTCAGATCTTCTTCGCTGATTGTTTTCAAAGACAGACTTCAAATCACAAGGACACAGCACATCTTTGTTGTACCCTAATCACACAGAGGAAAAGAAATACAAATATACAACTGAAAGCCTGGCAGATACTCTGGTCCTGAAACTTCTACTTTGTACTCAGGTGCACTGACTGGGGTACTTTCACACATTGGTCTTCCCAAAACTCAGGGTTGGGGTTTTTTTTAATAGATGTATTTTTTTTCACATTTATTTGCCATGAACTATTAAGCTGTCTCTTCTCTCAAACCATTCTAAAGGTGGACTGTAGATCTGAGTTCAATCACAAACTTGTAACAAAATCAATAGGTAGCCAAAGCCTTGCCCGTCTGAATGCAAATATTGCATGAATTATAATAGTATGAATTTACTTTTGAATATCAGCTTTTATGGAAGGCACTGTGAGTTTCACAATGTGTCAGCTGGTGAATGTTGCTATACTAAATGAAACCAGTGCTCTTTTTTTTTTTTTGTAGAAAATAGCAAGACTTCAGAGTTGCAGAGCTAATTTTCTTTAACAATAGACTGGTACTCTTAGAAATCGAACTGGGTTAATTTTCAGTCTGACTCAGTAAAAGTGTCCAGACTCGTAAACAGCAGAAAATCTGTGTCACACCAGCACAGACGTTTTATTTTGCTGTGTTTGCAGTCTTCAACAGCCTCCTACCAGGATTTACGAGACAGCTCTCTCGTGTTAGCTACTGTGGCACGTGCCTGGCTTCAATGCACTGCTCACGCTTCACAGGCAGGGAAGTGTAATTCCTCTTATCACTGCGTACCCTGCGGCTCTTCTGGGGGTCATTGCTTGAAGTGCCTGGATCATAGAAATTTTTTTTTTGCAAAGAGTGGAGGGAAAATCATCATTGTATTAAGGTCCTTGAAGAGAAACTACTGACATGTTTTTATGTGACTCACTCTGGCACTTGTGTGAAGAAACACAATTCCACTGAATTTAAATGAGTTTAATTAAACAGCAATTTAATGGGTAGCATTTTAACAGTGATATACTCCATAAATGCTCCATGTTTTATTTCATTCCTTTCCTCATTTGTAAAATACCAGAATTCTAGGACTTGGAATTAAAAATTGTCAGCTCAATGTACGTGTGCACTATTGTATGCGTGACATCCAGGATTTACCCAAGATAATACAGTACTACATTTACATGCACCCATGGCCCATTATTCCTATAATTGCTTTATCACTTAATTAAATAATGGGAGCTTTTCCCAGAACTCTAATAAACTGCTACATCCGTTCTGAAGTACCCTGACTGATGTCTGCATCCAGCACTATTTACTTTATTCAAAGCAATATATTTCCAATGCGACTAATAAGACAACAGATATATTTATTATATTAACTGAGTATTTCTTGATTTCTCTGCTGCAAAGCCAGCAATTTAATCTTAAGGTGTCAATTCAATAATTTATTCCTACTCACTGAAGCACTCTGATCTGTGCTTTGCTTAAAGCAGGGCTAATTCTGAGTCAGAGTAACCTGAAGCTGATTCCGCCTATAAGCTGAGCAACAACATTATCTGCAATTTTATAGATTCACATTCCAGTATATTGTTCTATACAAAATTATATTTGGCTTCAGATCGAGGAATGAGATAGATAAGAAAATATTTATGTGCTCTGCTGAATTATTGCCTAAAAAGCACAGCCGCTGCTAACATAACACCATTGACTCCAGTGGGACTACAGCATTATACTGGTCCAAATGAGCCAAACCCTATGGGCTACTTTGGATATACTGGGGGAGGATGCCAGTTTTCATTATTTTGTCAAATGTGCTGTCACTTTCAAATATTCTGTAGTTGCCTGATATAAAAATCACCTGCAGTTTGATACCTCTGAAGCATGAAACTGATGAAAGAGCCTGATTTTATGAAAAGATGATGTGGGGATGTGAGAACAAATATCCTCAAAGCAATGCCTGGTGGATTATATAGCTTTTCATCTTCCTTGAACTGAATGCCTAGCACCTGCAAAGATGGATATGCCTTTTGGTTTCTGAGTTCTTCAGGTAAACAGCAAGTTTAAAAACAGCGGATCCTGATGCTACTGATGGTGTTTTCTGCCAGTAGGGGAATGCCATTTTGCAGAGCAATCTCTTCCCGTGTTGCCAAGAGCAGCTTGAATGGGACAGACCAAGGGTTTATGGCTTGGTTAACAGCAGTGCAACCTCTTGAGTAGCATTGAGTGCGGAGAGAAGCAATGCACTACTGCATAAATAGGGATTACTGCAATGGTAGTCAGGGCTAGATCGGAATGTGCTGTATATTATTGTAGCTAAGAGCTTGCAGTATTAGATGAAGTAACAGGAAGCACCACCAGGTAGCCAAGCTGCCCCGACATCAGGTTTCATCACTGTACAGCACCACCTTGAGTTGAGTGCTTTTGGGAACATGTTTAAGCCAATATCTCTTTGACAACAACACTGGAAAAAATATTTTGTACAAACAACAGTTGATTACTTTTCTTCTAAAAGCTCTGATGCCTTTATATTCTGAGTGTGACTTTCATAATGACATTAGGACAAGGAGAATAGTATTAATTTTCAAGATTCTTGTTGAATAGATCACAGATTCTCAGAATATTAGGAGTTGGAAGGGACCTCGAAAGATGATCCAGTCCAACCCCCTTGCCAGAGCAGGATCGCCCAGACCAGGTCACACAGGAACGCGTCCAGGTGGGTTTTGAATGTCTCCAGAGAAGGAGACTCCACAACCTCTCTGGGCAGCCTGTTCAGTGCTCTGGCACCCTTACAGTAAAAAAGTTTTTCCTCATGTTCAGGCTGAACCTCCTATGCTCCAGCTTGCACTCAGTGCCCCTTGTCCTGTCATTGGCTGTCACCGAGAAGAGCCTGGCTCCTTCCTCCTGACACTCGCCCTTTACAAATTGATAACCATGAATGAGGTTCTCCTCCAGGTAAAAGAGCCCCACCCCCCCCAGCCGCTCCTCATAAGGGAGATGCTCCACTCCCTCCATCATCTTTGTGGCTCTGCGCTGGACTCTTTCGAGCAATTAAATAGATAGTCAATGAAAATTTTTGGCCAGCGAGTACAAAACTGTAATTGGATTATTTAGTAACAGCAACTAACAGTTTAGGGGACAGCATGTATTGTGCTTATGTAAGCACATATATTCTCCGGACATTTTAAAGAATATTTGATTTCCCTAATGATTCCTCTGGGTTAACATGTACAAACACCCGGCTATCAGTGAAATCAAGCATGATCCAGCTATTGTGGCTTTTGGATACTGACTTGTATCCAAACTAAATTTAATTTTTCTTCATTACTTTATCATTGTCTTTTGTTTATTTGTTTGTTCTTTTTTAATTATGAAAAAACCAACAGTGATCCAGTGTGCACCTCCATATAGATTGTAGTTTAAAGGTTATCAGAACTGTACTTAAGTCACCAAAATAATTTGGAGCTAGTGAGCTTGATATCTCACTGTTTGCTGATTGAAGGAGTAACTGTGAATTTGAGATCTTTCTGACACAAGGAATTTGTTTGAAATGCTTGCTCTCAACCGAAGTGCTAATCCCTCAGAAGGCATCACTGTCTGAATTCCCCGAGTTTCCTGGTACTTACTGTTGCTACAGAAACAACAGACGATTTCATTCCCCAGGTCATGAGGTGAATGTGTTTGGGATGGAACCCTACAGCAGCACCTGGGGCCTCCCAGGAAAACAGAAGACAATGTTGCAGGACAATTTTCTGGGGAAAAAAAAAGTTCAATAACTTTTCTAGATGTCAGTGTTCAAATACAACCAGTGTTCATTATGAGAGAAGGGATGACGAGAGGGCAACGAATATGAGAAGTACTTTGGTGCCTGCTTTCACATATGGGTTTTTATTGGTCCCTTTGGGATTGTTTTGATCACTCATTTCTATGCGCGCGGGTCACTTAGCTTTCAAGTCCAAATCACGGGAAATCCTTAGTGCAATGAAAGGAGTGGATACCATCTATACCAGGAGGCTGGGCTTGCCATTGGTACATAGCAGAATATTTCTGTTCTTTCCTATGCTGGTTGTGCCAGCTGGGGTCCTCAGGGCACACATGAGGGATCCTTGGCATTGAGGAGAGAGGTAGGAGCAAACACAGAGACCCTATGTGGAGTAAACCTGGAAACAAACCTGGAAATAAACCAGGACCTGCCAGAGCAGTTCCACAGCTCAGCCTCAGCGCAAAGCTCTCCTTGCTGAACCCATCCTAAGCCTTTCAGCTGCTCAGCTGGAAACAGCTGCTGTGCAGCCACGTCCTCCCTGCAGCTCCACATCTCAGACATTCCTCATTTTCAGCAGCATTCATCTGTCTCTCATTGCTTTGTTAGTGTTTTTCCAGTTCTCACTTTCAAATACCTTGTATTCATAGGCCTTGTAATGATCCTCATAAATCTTTACAGTTGTTGGAAGCCAGAAGGATTTCTCTCTTCATCAAGATATTAACAGCAGTGAATGCTGTTAAGGACGTACACTGCCTGTCTTGCAGATATTTATGCCCATTAACTGCTAGATATGTTTACATTGGTCTTCTCATCAGTATTATACAAACCTGTTACATTTGCTTTCATTGATCTGAAGTCTCAGGACCGCTGTTTTTTTTCTCAGTATAAAATTTGCTACCTGTCTTAGATTATTTTATGCAAGTCATCTCAGTTTGCCATATTCCAAGGATTAGTATCCAATGATATTATCACTAAACCTGACCCATTTTCTATAACCACATTCAGGAGTAAGGCATTGTAAGTGCCTATCTCTGGTTTAATCTAAATAAGCTTGGCTTTCACAAACACCACCACCTCTCCTTCCCCCACTTTCATATCGTCTTTTTAAAACCTCTGATGCAAATTAAACTATTTTAACCAGTTTAATGTACATTTCGAATATCTCTGAGACAAAGCAGCTGCATCTGGGTGAGGGGGAACAGTGGGACATGCTCAAGAACAGAAGGACCCAAGAGAAGGGTCCTCCCAATAGAAGGGAAAGAAGGACATCAAGAGGCTGAGGCTGAGGGGCAGGGCAGATACGAGGATCTCTGGGACCAAAGAACCAAGGGACCGTTCCTGTTTAGGCAGTTTGGATATGGATACCCTATGTAGAGAAAGAGAGAGACTGAAGAGCATTTTGCCCTGTGGTTGTGATCTGTACTGTACCAATTACCTTTAGGAGCAGAGAGAGGTCTGTGCCTGCTCTATTTACTACTCCAGGTGTTTCCTGTGCCACTGGTGACAGAAAAAGAAAATGCCTCAATTTGGACTGTTTGCTGCAATACAGAAAATCCCTGAATTGTCTTAAAAAACACCCCTGGAAATGGGGGCTTGCCCTGCAAAGACATGGTGGATGGGGGAAAGAGCCTTTTATAAGCTTCTTTACTTTTATTCAGCCTGACTTAGCATCGTGTTTTAACCCCAGCTGGCAGCTAAGCACCACACAGCTGCTTGCACACTCCCTGCACCTGTGAGATAGGGAAGAGAATCAGAAAAGTGAGAAAACTCATGGGTTGTTATAAAGACAGCTTAATAAGTAAAGCAAAAGCTGTGCACACAAGCAAAGCAAAGCAAGAAATTAATTCACTGCCTCCCATTGTTGTAGTTACAAGAAAATTCTGGCT
>NW_010180373.1:1214-4503 GCF_000695765.1 Mesitornis unicolor | reverse complement strand
GGAGCCCCGCGGGCCGTAGTCCCCCTGCCCGGGGTATGAGCTCCCCCCTACACACACACCCCCCTCTGCGAGGTTTTACTTGGGGTCTGGTTTATGCCCGACGGCGAAGCGCCTGCTCCTGCCGTGCCCTCAGGAGCAGCGACGAAATAACTCGATGGGGGCTGCACCGCTCCCCTCCCGCCACACAGAACTACCTGCCCGCCTGCCCCAGCACCCTCGGCCGGTCTCTGCGGGGAGGGACCCACTCTCCGGGACAGCAAAGCGTGGCCAGCCCCAAACACGCGGTCGGCGCTTCCCAGAGCCGGGGCAGCTCTGCTGGGTGAGAGTTTTTCGAGACTTTTAGAGACCCCAAGATACCAGCCAGCAAGAACCCAAGGCGAGGCAGCTGCACTACCTGCCCGCCTGCCCCAGCACCCTCGGCCGGTCTCTGCGGGGAGGGACCCACTCTCCGGGACAGCAAAGCGTGGCCAGCCCCAAACACGCGGTCGGCGCTTCCCAGAGCCGGGGCAGCTCTGCTGGGTGAGAGTTTTTCGAGACTTTTAGAGACCCCAAGATACCAGCCAGCAAGAACCCAAGGCGAGGCAGCTGCTCTGCCTCGCTGCAGAGGTCCTACTCCCCTCAAAGCAACGTTAAACTTTTGTTAAAGTTTCACTAAGCATCATTTTTGGATAGTCCTCTCCCTGCACACCCCCTTACCGGATGCGGTCCTTTCGCAAACATCCTGCTCCCTCAGTTAGCGGTTAAACACCCTTGAAAAGCTGCAGGTACGCTCCTTACCTGTTGCTATGAGGCCTCTGCCCTTTTACCAGGGGCAACTAATTATCCCCCCAGTCCCACTCCACTTTGACACCGAGCTGTGAGAGCCCAGCTGAAGTGTAAAACTCGGGTGCCTGCAGGCAGAGCGGTGAAGATTTGGGCAGGACGGGTGGCTGCGACGGCACCCCAAGTTGCTGCCTAACTTCGGGGGGAGGTGGAAGAGCCGAACGAGGGCTGCGGACGGGCAGGGCAGTAATCCTGTCATGAGGTTACCAGGGGACTATATGTACTAAATGCCATTCTGCAACTACCTCTTCGAGAGGAACGGGGAATTAGCATTACTCCATTTCCAAATTAAAGAGTTAATTGACGCGGTTCTTCACTTGAGTAACAATCAAAAGGAACTCGAGCTTTACCTGAGAAACTTTTAGAGTATGTTTTCTTTCTTTCTAACTTAAGCTAGAAGTGAGCTAACAGAACTTCACTTCCCTAAAGGCGAAATTAATCTAGTCCTTAATCGGGAGCGGAAGCAGGCAGCGGGGTCGGCACCGAGGTGGGCTGTGGTTGCTCCCACGGAGCGGTCCAGTCGCGGTTCCCAGTTTCCCTGGGCGTTCCCAGAGCCGGTGAGATGGCAAGAAGATGGTATCCCGCTCCTCCCGCAAGCCCCGGCCATGAGCAACCCTCATCGAAGAAAGGGAATGAGATAAACAGTTTAAAAACTTGAGGCTCGCAAACAAGGAGTAAAACTTGAGCCCGGGCTGTGCCCTTAGTTAACTAAAGCGAGTTACTTGTCTCCATCTAAAAGGTTTCGCATATGGTTACATGTGGGGCAATACGAGAAGCTCGCGAGTCTGTTTTTGGTATGATTCAATCAAATAAATTAAAGGAGAAGGGTAAGGATACGCCCAATTTGGGTCTTCAGAAGAAGAAGAGAAAAAAGCGCATTAGTTTTGCGGGACGCTTTCTGTCCAGACCCTTTCCTGCTGCACAGAGCAAAGCGAGGCTCTCGGAGTCCACTCATCTCATAACTGCGGGTTGTTTGGGTTTTCTCCTAATGGAGTAACCTTTCATCAGCGATTGCGATTTCGGGGGGGGAAAGGGTGAGTAGGTGCCAAAACAAACTGGGGGTGGGGCAGAATTTCGCGTTTCAAGCAATTTTAGCAGGCAGCAATTCTGCTTACAGCAGAGAGGTAGGTGGATACTTGAAAACATCTACCGGGGTGTCCTACTTTAGCAATTCTAATTAAAACAAGGCTTAAAAGATGCAAAGGAGCAAGGTTCTTGCTTTATTTCCAATGGGCGTGGGGGATACCGTCAGGCACAAAGTGCTTCCAGCTTGTTCTAACGTGCACCTTTGTTTAAAAGAGAAAAAAAAAATCAAGCTCGTCCTCTGATTTCAGCTAATGTATTTTTAACTGAATTTTTTTCCTCTGCTTTGTGTGATCTGATACCTACCGTGTAGCCCTGGCCCACTTTCAGCCCTGCGGGTTCCCTGTGTTATGTGCGTGTCTGAAAGAAGAGGGAAAAGTCTTCCAGCTCACACTCTGGTGCCTTATACCTGTGCTTGGAAACTGACTCGTGTCCAAGCTAGGGGTCAGCAAAATACGGATCGTATTCCTTTTCCCGCTGCCTAACCCGAGAGGAGCCGTGACTCTGTGGGTCCAGCCTGGCCAGCGTGGCTGTGACCGTCCGGCACCTTGAATCAATAAAGCAGCCTCTTTTCTGACGCTTCTTTTCCACGGCTGCTTATTGAAAAGACGGCTTTACTGCCACCTATAAATAGCGCTGGATCCAAGTCACTTTGTGGGTTTGGGTTTTTTTTTGTTTTTTTTTTTTTGTTTTTTTTTTGTTTTTTTAAATTTCCC
Organism: Mesitornis unicolor; assembly: GCF_000695765.1. NCBI lineage: Eukaryota > Metazoa > Chordata > Aves > Mesitornithiformes > Mesitornithidae > Mesitornis > Mesitornis unicolor. The sequence continues at coordinate 1,882 of NW_010180373.1, read as the reverse complement.
TTTCCTACGTAAAGCAGCAAAGTTATCACCAAGACACTGCAAGTTCTTCTTGCTGTTTTGAGGGAGGCTCGCCTCCGGAGAGGCTGTGCTGATGGTCCCGGCACCAAACGCGACTGCGCTGCAGCCTTTTGGAGGGGAGCAGGAGGCTCCGGCAGCTCCGACCCCAGACAGGCTCCGGCTGCCTCCGAACTTTGTCCGCAGGCATGTGAGAGAGAGGAACAAATACCGATACTCACCGCGCTCTTTGGCTTGCCAAGTGTAACTCCGTCTCTCCCTCTTCTTTGTGTATAAATGAGCAGAGGTTACAGCCCGGGCACGCAGTGTAATGCCCCGGATAACCCCGACCCTGTTAATTTAATGCCACGCTAACCTGAGAGTGCGTGATTGGAGCTCGGTTCAGAAAAGCGCCTCTCCACGCTAGAAGCAAATTCACCTTCTCTGTCCACACCCACGCGAGGAGTCTCCCAGCCCTGCATTTCTCCACAAACCAGGACACCTACCTTTCCGAGAGCCATGTTTCCCATTACAGACTGAATTTACCCCCCTTGAATTAAAGGTGCGGTTTCTTAGACTCAGGTGCCGTGCCCTGCAGCCGCGTGGGGCTTGGTGTCCCGCACTGTGCCACGCGCCGAGGGCTGGCACTGTGTGGAAAGCGCCGAGCCCCGGCG
>NW_010180373.1:0-992 GCF_000695765.1 Mesitornis unicolor | reverse complement strand
CCCTTTTTTTTTTTTCAAATTTCCCTTTTAATTCTCCCAAATGAGGTTTGAGGAACACAGCTCATTACCCGCGCTGGTACCAGGGTTGTAATTGTCAGGGGGGGTCTGAACGCTCCAGGATAAGAAAAGCGGAGGAAAAGGAAGGGATACAACCTCCTTTATCTCTCTGTTACTGATTCCCACCCGGCTCAGGCTCAGGGGACCAGGCAACCACTTAACAAACCCTCCTCCTCCTCCTCTCCCTCCACCACTCCTTTCTTCCTTCCTCTTCTCCGGCACATTTTCTCCCCCGCGCTCGCCCACATCTCATTCCTCCTCTTCGGGAGGAATAAGCCGTGCAAACTCAAACTAAAAGAAGAAAAAAAAAAAGGGAGGATAAAAAAAAAGGGTGGGAGGGAGACAGGAGGGGAAATTAAAAAAAAATAAGAAAGGGAAGGGAGGAAGAAAAGGACAGAAAGTGTCTGTGCCTCATCTCTGACCATCTGCGCGAAAGGTGATCATTGTTCAGTACTCACATGGCTGGTGGCAGAGCAGCTCTTAGCAATTAATAAGTCTCTCAGCTTGAGCTCTTCTTTCCCCTTTTCTCTGGCAGCGCGCTCGGTGCGGCTCTCGCTCGCTCACGCACTTTTTTCCGCGTTAAGAGCTTCAGCCACCGGCCACTTTGCGAGTTGAACAACACGGGAGGGTTTGTATTACTCCAGGTTCGTGTGTGTAGCCTATAAATAGCGAACTTTTTGATGGAATCAGCTAACAAATGAGAGGAGAAGGCGTAATTTTGCGCAGGGAGCCCCCCTTTCTCTTTGCAAGATTAAAACCCCCCAGGCAGCAGACAGAGCGAAAGTTGTGGATGTGTAGAAAGGAATCTCACTTTATTGTGGTTGTGTGCTAGATTTTTGTTCGTTTGTTTATTTTGGGGGTTGTTTTTGTTTCCCTCCCCGCCCCCCCCCCTCATCCCCCAACCTATACGTTACATCCTCCCTCCCTGCCTTCCC
>NW_010180372.1:0-13417 GCF_000695765.1 Mesitornis unicolor | reverse complement strand
TATATATATATATATATGCGCACATATATAAAAAGGATTAAATGTATAATTAGATAAGTATTTTAAGATTGAAACATTTATTTCAGACAATGAATAAATTCAGTTTTTTAAAAGGTTTAGTGTCTAGCAGTTTCCAATGCATACATATAGCAACTCTTTTGTAAGGAGCATCTTCTGTGACCAGGCATGAGTTCAGTGAGTGCTTCTAGGTTCTCTATACTTGAGGAAAAGGCAGTAATTCTTTGGGTGTGTAGCTGTAGACTTGTGCCCTCATCCTGCACAGGTGTTTTAACCGTGTGCCTGGTATCAGTGATTCTAGCACCAGACGCTTACTCAGAGTCAGAGCTTGACATTTCAGCTTCCCCTTTCAGCAGATCTTTGTCTTGATTTTGGTTGTCTTGTTTTAACAGTGTTGCTCTTCTAGTGAAGCTGAGAAGGTGACATAAAGCTGGAATCGGCTCAGAGTCTGTTAATTGTGTAATTCTTTAGAAACCAGTGCTGGTATTTGAGACCAAAGTGGTGTCTTCTCTAGGGCTGGGGTTTTAATCCTGCTCCTGTGAGTGGTAATCTCCTGTCAGTGCTTTGTGTTGTGCACTCCTTATATAGTGCTGATCTACGTGTGTGAGTGTATTTTACCATTTTTTGAAACTAGAAAGTCAGGTGGTGGAAGTTTGCTACCATCGTATAGTACACGTCTGTCTCGTCTGTCTGATGATCCCCTATGTGCAACAGCTTTGGGAGGGAGGTAAGAGAAGCAGGAAATCAGTGTGCTTTGCGTTTCCAGTGTGCAGAAATGGAAGTTCATGTCTTCAGTAGTCTTGAGTGTTTTACCAGAGTAGAAACTGGGTTAGAAACTGACCTACTCTTGTGCCAGCATGGACCAGCTGACATAATCTCAGTCATAGCAACACCTCACTCTCAAACTTGTCCAAAGTTTTATCTTACATATGCTTACCATGCAAACAGAGCTATCTTTTAGTTACTTGGAGTACAATTTCTCACTGTTCTCAGCTATCACAAAATCCAGTAATTAAAGTGTAATGTTACAAGCACTTTCTTGTAGTTATGGAGTTGAAGCCATTGTGAACCAGCCTAAAAAACAAACGTATTTGCTTCATGATGAACACAGCCATACTACCATACATGAAGTTTAATCCAGTTTTGTATTTTTTCAGGTTGTTACTGATAACACTTCCAGATATATGTAAATCTTACAGGGAAAGGAATAGTAAAATATACCCTTACATTTCTTTATGTGTGAATATCGTAATGTTTCTCAAAATACCTTTCAAACCTAATGCAAATGTGAAAAATACCTGTCTGCCTATCCCTGAAGCCAGTAATTCCCCACTAAATAGGGCATTGGAAACTAAAACATATATGTAGCTCATTAATCAACTCTAATGGGTTCTTTGCTAAATTGAGAGTCCTGTTTCTGTGCTGCTGTTCCTGTGGCTTTAAACTTGGGAAACCAGCCATTCAAATGACTGGTGGTTCTTCACCCGTGAGGACATCCCAATACTGAGACACTCAGTTACACACAGTTGGTACTTACTGCTCACAGCCAGTTACATGATTTAATTTAACGACTTTGGGGTTAAAAATTGAATTTCACTCACATACTCGTTGATAACATGAATTATATTTGCTCCTCCATTTCTTTCCCCATTCAGGTGGTTTTTTTCCATTGCAGTGATCATCGGAGATTTTCAAACTGTTATTTCTTCATGAATTGGTCTACTTCAATCTGTACCATGCCCATCATGTTGATTCCTCTTTTATCCTATGAAGGTCATCTCATCCATACTGCAATAAAGTAATAAATACAAATTGTAGTGGATATACACGCAGGCAAGAATGTTTGCATTGAATTACAAGTGGCATTTTGCTGTGAGGATTTGGCTTGCTTTTTCCTTGAGCCAGAAAACATAAATATTTTCAAGTGCAGTGTAATGCAGTGTAGTAGTCCTTCATGTGCCTCTGTCTTGTCTTTTGCAGCTGAAAGCTGTATGTGGATCCCATTCTGTTCCTAATAAGTTTTCTGAAAGTTTTGTTTGATGTGAATGGGGATTGAATTAGACCTGAGCAAATATTCAGTCCAGTTTTACACTCCATATAAATGAATAAGTTTCTAAATTATTGCCACAGAATTGTTTTATGCAAAAATAAGTCTTTTATTCCTGTTACAAGAAAAAAAAATGAAAGCAGCCATATAGGCAGGTTTAGAAAAAACAGCAGAGCAGGTTTTGTGAACCTTTGCCATTTCTTTCCTTTGTAGCACATTATGCAGAAAAAGCAGTATAAAAATACTTGTAGATAATGGTCCATTCTACTGTGATGATACAAAACACTCTCATTCCTTCACTCTATCTCTCAGAATTTAATGTATAAACTTATGGTATAATAGATATTTCCCCTGTAAGTACTCAGTCTCTCTTGTTTTGTGTGTGTCTGTCTTTATTATAAAATTTTTTGTTCCTTGAAGTTTCAGGTCACTGTTTTCTTGGCATGCAATGAAGCTGTGAGGCATTTTGGCAAAGTATATGGTCTGCTTTGAAAAGTTTATGGCTCAGGGCCAGAGTTTTCAAGGGTCTGAAGCCCACCATCTGCAAATACAATTTTGTAAATATTTGCAGTTTATTACATAAAGATGCACGTGTTCAGACATCTGACTGGCTATGACTTCAAATACAGAATTGCAGCTGCAGTTTTGAAGGTCTGGAAGTTTTTTTGCTTTGTCAAATCTGGTCATAAGTGTATACTTCACAAAATATACTGATATTTCCATTGGAAATTAAAAGAAGAACATTATGAAGTGTACCTATGGGCCTGAATTACTGTGCTTTTTTATTTTTGGCTCTTTTGTAACTCAAATGGTAACTTCAGGCCATTTGGACACATAACAGACATCAGCAGTAATAGTTGATAGGGAAAAAAAATATATAAAAACCCATCATTTCAAATTGCCTTACATATGTGAAAAAGTATTTGCTATAGGTTTTCTTTCAACTCTTAGAAAGAAAAGTTGGCCTTGACATAAAAAAAAATTCAAGGTTTTGCATATTTGACATAAGTTGTCTTAAGTGTAAGGCCCTGATGTTTCTGTTACTGATTTTCTGTTTCAGAATAGTTGGCTCCAAACATGAAATGATGGGCATTACATGAACTTATTTTTATTATTTGTCCTTGGAGAAGCCACACATTCCAGTATTTCATTGTTTTATGAATATTTTATTTTTTCCCTGTAGATCTGAAATCTCATCTGCAAATGCAGGGAAGAAAGAGAGAGGCTCTTGCCAAATTGTAGAATTCCATTTCTTTGTATTTTTGCAAACAAATACAGTTGGGCCCTGCTGTTATGGTGATGTGGTTATTTCACTACTTGACCACGATATCATGGCAACAATTGCTTCTTTGACAAATACCGTATCTGAATCGCCAAGCTGCTGGCGCTAGCACAAACCAATTGAACAGTTGTCTTGGCATTGAACTCATCTCTGTCAAAGAGAATAGATCTGTGTGTGTGTGTCAGTATCCTTGTGGGGTTCCTGTCCTTGTGTACTCCTGGTTTTCTTCTGCACTGTCTAAATCAGGTGTTTTGTTCCTAGGTTAGACACTCGCTCTGGTGGGGATGTGCACGCTTGTGTGTTTGTGGGTGCACCCCTTGTCTTTGTGTCGCTTTGTGACTCAGCCTCCCCCGGCTGCTGCCTCCTTTCTGTGCTTTTGAAAAAATATTTAACTTTCCCCCCGTCAAAAGCAGTTTGTTCTTTTGCTTTGTGCCGTGTTTGAAAACATCTTTATCCATTCAAAAAATGGCTGTATTTGTAGAAAGTGGTTTGCTTACAATAAGGAATTAAGTTCCTCTGTGTTCCTGGGGAGAAAAAATACATTAAAAATTTAGATCTTTATTTTTGTAGTAGATAAAGAGATATTCGTGCTGCTATGAGTGGAGTGGCAACCCTTCCCTCCGCGGTTGTTTTGCAAGTCTTAGAATTAGCAACCAGTCTGGGTTGTGTTCAGCGATGTTTTCAGCAGGGGTATTTTTAGGGGTGATTCATGCTTCTGCATTGAAGGGTTACGGGTTTGATGCTGAAAGAGACAAAGGTGGGAGAAGCAGGTGAGGTTGAGTCTTCTCAGAGCCATGGGCGAGTGCTTCTCTTGGTGGGTCTCTTGCTGAGAAGAGTCAAATGTGTTACTCAAAAGCTGTGATTTGAGAAGCATGCGAGGTGGGGTTGATGAAAGCCATTTACAAAGCTTTGAAAATGATGCTTACAGAGCACAACTGAGTAGCGACACATCAAAATGAACTCGGTCATTTTTAGGAGATGGCATAGGTCTCATTTTCAGTTTTGGAAAGTTCATTGTAGCCACAAGTTTAGCTGCAGAGTTGTAACATTAACCAAGTTCACCTTCTGCTTACAAGATAAAAAAGTAACATGCTGTCAAACGTCTCACACAGTTGCACGGTCCTATTTTTTATAGACCTCCTTATTTGAGTATGCATCTTGTAAATACAGCATGGGGAGAGAGGTTGCTTTATTCAAAGTGAATTGCTCTACTGGATTTAAAAGAATTAAGTGCCCCTGTACTAGGGCACTGCAAAGAAGTAGAAGAGAGTGGAGAGAATAACCTTTCACGTCAGATGTCAATTTGCATTCTCAATAAATAAGATGAATATTATAATTTTGAAATTTATCAGAATCAGTTCATATAAAATCTATAATATTCTGTGTTCCAAGACATTAGATTGGCAAAATACTTGTAGTAACAAATCATACGTTTGAAGTAGAAATATTTATTTGGCTTTTTTCCCCCCCTTTTATTTGATATCACAATCTCTACCTTTTTCTGTAGCTACTCCAGTGTTAATCAGGTATTAGCTTAGGCATTTGCTTAAGGTTTTCTCCCATTGAAGCTGGAGTGGAGTGTGAGGAACTTCACAAAAAATTGAAGCAAGTGAATTGTTTGTGCATAAAGGAAATTCTCATTAACAAAAGAAAATCACAAACATCAGAAGAAGTGGAGCAGCTGTCTAATGCTGAGCGAAGACTGGACAACAGTGGAAGCAGATAAAAGCAATTAAATATAGGTGTATACCATGATAAAAAGCTGTATTATTTCTTCTTGAATGTATTGGGTCCAGTTCCATCATCCTGAATGTTATGTTTAGTTTTAAGGGTTCATAGGGGTAAGGGATGGGACAAGAGCTGAACAAAGTATGTCACGAGAAGAGGTTGAAGAGATCAGTGATGTTTAAATGGGAGATAAAATCAATGTGAGGGTGAGGAAGTGTGACAGAAGGCCATCAGTGAAGACCCTTCATTGATATTGCAGAAGCAAGAAGAATGTTCAGCAAAGACAGACAATTAAAATATAATCTCGAACACACCAGTACTTTTAGAAGCTAAAAGTCTATTGAACAGCTGAGAGATTCGCTACTGAGAGTATCAAAGCAACCCTCTCTTTCTGAAAACTCAGTATCCTGTGTCTGCTGATGGTCATGTATGGATGCTTAGGGAAAGAATAGAAGGGTGGGTCACACAGATGGTGCCTTTTCAAACTGAAATCTGACGTGCACAGCTGAAGGACTTCATGACCAGACACTGTACCCGTGTGTGTGTGTTTAATAGTGCTGTTTGGCTTTTTTTCTATCTGTATATTTTTGTCATCGCGCTACACTTTTGGCTTTCATGTTGTGGCAGTGAGTCTCACAGCTGTAACTATGGTTTGTGATGTAGTCTGGCCTTTTCATTCATTTTTTATAAACCCACTGCCTGATTTCATAATTTCATGGCTTTCATTAACAGGAATACTAAGTTGCATTGAGAATATCTTCTTTTTCAAGGATAATGGCACAAGGCTCCCTCGCTAAGCAAGGCTTTCCGTCATTACTCCCTGGGGGTACCCTGTTACCTGTGGCAGATGCAGTATTTTGTTTGACTGCCTTCTGGTGTGCCAGCCTCTGTGGACAGGTTGTAGCTTCCATCCTGGCCACAACTGCCATGTCTTTATGGTGAATAAAGTTGATTCCTGGCTATTTCCAGATAAGCTGCTAATTAGCACAAACGCTTCGCCCATTGAACTCCCAGCATTACACACCCTTCTCTGTAGATGCCAATGGGTGGCTTTTGTGGTGCATCCTACTCGTCTGGAGCTCGGTGGGAGAACTTTTTTTGGCTGATAAAACCGGCCATATTTGTTAAGATGTTGACCTACTGTCATGACCACAGAACAGGTTGGTTTCTGTGGTGTCCGAGGCCCAGAATATTAACAGATCTTTCACTTAACTATAAGAGCAAAGCCAGAGCCTTTCAGTCAAAATCACAGGAAGTTATTTTTAATTAAAAATAGGAAGCAGTTCCTGCTTGTTAGGCTTTGTGTTCCAAGTGTGTTCATGCAAAGCAAAGTTTTGCAGTGAGTACTGAATATCCTAATCTTTACTCCTTTCTTTGTCACTTTCTAGGAGAAGCTCTGCCTACCACATCACATCCTAGAAGAAAAGGGCTTGGTAAAAGTGAGCATAACAGTTCAAGCGCTTCTAGATGTAACCACAGTGAAGCAGGCTTTGTTCACATGAAGCTTCTCTCGCTGCTGTTACCAGCTCCACTGTGCCCTCCAAGAACCAAAACACTGCCCGTCTTTACAAACTGCATTGAAAGAGAAAACCCCAGTGCTCCAAGAGTATCCTTACACTCCTGGTTTTAAAGTCATCTTCCAGACTGTACGCGTGCGTCGAACTCCAAACCAGAAACTAAACAGAAACCTTTTCTAGAGCAAATTGGCGCTTTGCTGCTTTTATAGCTCACAACAGCCACCTCCGCCACTTACAGCTGTGTGGAGCGCACAGCTGTCTTGCGGCAAGATACCTGCGTAGCACTCAACTAAAAATCATTGTAATCATTTTGGGGGGTGGAAGGGGAAGGAGAGTAAATCAGCCCTCTGCCACGTTAGGTTTTCCTGCCATAGCTTCAGGCTCTTGCCTTTTACAAATATCCAGACTTAAAATATTTATATAAATATTATTTATTAGTGAGTTGTTATTCATCCCTTGGATGAAGATGTAAATTAGGAAACTGTATTTTATTACTGCTTTTTTGTGGTTAAACACTTTATTTTAATATAAATATTTAGTTATTTTTTATTCCACTTGGTGTGCAGTAGCTCTAGATCTCCGTAAATTGTATTTTCTAATATGTAAGATAAAAAGCAAACAAAATAGGTGCTTCTATTAAAAGGACGGCTGGCTGGAATGGCATTCTGTATTTCTGAAGTTGTGGAGCATTGGTAAAAATTTGTCTGCATTCCATTGAGTTTCCTACATTCCAGTAGCACTTTCCCCCCACAGGACTGAATTGGCTAAAACTGAGAGCACACCCATTTTATTTGTATATAGGTGTTTAAAGGGGAAAAAAAAAAAAGGAAAGATGTAAACTTGAAAAATAAATGTGAACAAGTATTTTTGATTGCTTATTTTACTATGCACAAGACATTTAACTTTTGCCACAACAAAATGAATGATGTGCATTAGGATCATGTGTCTTGAAATATAATTTTGCACTGTAACTTGATTTCTTTCAAAAACTACAGCACTACAGAACAAATACTAAACACTAGCACAAAAACATCAGTGAGAAGACTTACCAGCCAAAAAAATTTAATTGTTTTCTTCAGTGTTTCCTGCAAGAGGAGATAAAAGCATTAAAATCGCCAAAGGCAATCTCGAAGACCTGCTGGGTGCAGCGTTCTTCCTGAGCATCTCCATCCTCTCCCCACCGAATTAAGCACAATGTTCTGTAGTGAAAGTTTGCAGGACCAGACCTTGCATCCCACATCAGCAATAGGAAAGAAGCTTCTTTTCCTTATCGCTGCTTTACATTGTTGGAAGATATTTTGGAAAGCATAATTTATTATTTAGCCATCACGCGTTTTAGGTCAAAAAGTTCCAGCACAGGATTCTCAAAGTGTCTGGAACATCCATTTTTCCAAGTTAGTATCCAAGTTAGTGCTGTACCTTCAGCAGGCAGGACAGGGAAGCTGCATGTGGTGGAAAGGCTGTGAGGGGGCAGCGGGGTGCACAAGCTGGCAATTCAAAATGTGTGATGACAAAAAAGGGGCAAGGCAGTGGGAGGACTAAATATTTAAGCACGAGAATGGGGGGAGAACTATTACAGACTTTTCGGAAGGATGACATGTACTTGTCACTACTCTGTACACCCATGTTCACAGCCACTGCACTTAAACCCACCAGTACTCCAAGAGCAGATCTGTAATGGTTAATACTGGTTTTGGATGCAGACTTACACGTTTTACCACCACAAATTGCCAATGTGCTGGTTTGTACCGACAGCAGCGTGTTGGGAGGACATGCAGTACGCACGGAATAGCCCCTCACTTCAACCAAAGCAAAAGCATTTATTTTAGAGGGAACATTGACTTAAATTGTAATGTTGATTGGCAGCTAGCGTATTGTTTCTTATAAAATGTACTGTGCACTTTAACACTAAATTAAAATGTATTTTAATATTTTACAGAGCTGCACAAATATCTGTTTTGTCAGAAAGCACGAGTGATGTAAAGAAAGTAAGTTTTCAAGTCAGAGTTTATCAAATTTTAAAAGCATTCAAAGATCAAGTATAAAAATAGGAATACTGATTTCTGCATCTTGAGGGATAAAATGCAGGTTTCCTGAGTATTTTTTTACAATGTATATATGGCAACATGAAGCTTTGTAATTATTATTTTGACAAATCTTGGTTTTTTCATAATTAAAATTTTGTTTTTTCTCCTGAGAGTGTCTTTCAGTATCTGCTTGAAGTTGGCTGTAAATAAATAGCTCTAAATATTTTGTAATACAGCTTTTTTTATGCAGTCTTAACCTGTACCGCTAAAAAGAGACTCTTCATGAATCTTTGTACACTATTTATATGTGCAATAAAACATGCATGGCAAATCTATACTCCCCTAAGCAGTGAACATAATGTACATAGAAGATCTTTACTGTAGTTACAATTAAACTATATTATTTGTAGAAACCTTTTAATGACAACGTGACTGACAGTTTCTTGTGAAAGAGATGGTGTTTGGAGAGCTCAGCGCTGGGAGTGATGGAGGAGGGTTTGGGGATGGGAGGATGACACAGTAACGCTTTGTGACCCAGGGTGGAGATAACCCAGGGTGACTGGGCTGGGCCCAGCTGCTCTGCCCTTCTCCTGGCTCTGCAGAAACAGGCAGCAGGGACTGCTGAGCGTACGTAGGTCACAGTGCGCAGCTATCCCTCTCCCTTTCCCATGTGGGTTCCTCAAGTCATCCAAGTATGGATTCTGCTATTTTCTCTAATGAAGTGTCTTTACCTTAATGGCTGGATTTGTTCACCTTTGGTAGTGGGTTCTAAGAGGACAGAATTTTTCTGCAATGATCTGGGGAGATCCTGCTTTGGCTTGCCAAGGCAGCTTGAGTGCCTTTGTGGCGGTTGTGCTGGAAAGCCGGGGCAGACTGATAAATGTGCTAGAATTGGGATGATTTAGGCAGGAAGAGTCGTGTGGGGTGCTAATCCTCACCAAGAGCAGAGCCTTGAGGTTACTGACTTCCAAAGCAAGCTCCCGTGGTCACAACCCATCAAACGCTTACCTGAACCTGGTCCTGCTCACAAAGGAGGCGACTGGAAGTCCCTCTCACAGAGGAAGGCAGCAGTGCATGTAAATGCTAAGTTTTCTCAAGAAAGCAAACAGTGCAGTCAATTAGGAGCACTGAGTGGAAAATGAGTGGTATTTTCAGCTCCAGGATTGTAGCTGGGCAGTTGTTTGGAGAGGAATATGGAATTGATCTCCTGATGAGCTGTAAATTAATAATACAGGAAATAAAGCTCCCTACAACTGTCTACAGTATAATGGGAAATGTAGAATTATGGCATGATAAATTTATGAAGTATGAAAGAGGCCTTTTTTCTCCCCCAGGCAGGGCAAGCTGTTTCCTACCATTAACCCAGCAGCTTTAAAATGGTGCTTTAAAAGCACTTACAGTAAATTAGAGTTAAACCTGCTTCTTTTAATCTCCTCTAATGTAACGAGCAGGTGCATACCTGTCAGGGAATGAAAAAACTGGTAGGCCCCTTTCCCTTGGATGCAATTATCAGAATGCACTGGGCAAAAGAGTACAAGCTTTGATAGATACACCATATTGCAATGTTTTATCATCAGTAGTACCTGCACCAAGCTGAACACCCTGACTCCACTGCTGTGCTGTTCGCTGTGTGTGGCACAAGGCTGCAGTAAAAGCACAGCAACTTCTGCTTCGGTCCAGTACCAGATACGGCCCAGGAAGTCATTTACTGGCTACAGCAGAGCCTGGTTGCTGCAGGAGAGGAACAGAAGAAGCTGCCACGCATTAAGCAATCCTTTGAATCGATTTTGCTGTCGTGAGAGTGGAAAAAAAACCTACATGTTTAGCACTTGTACCTTAAAATTGCTATGTCAGTGCCCTGTCTTTACAAGAAAAGAGGGATGATGTGTCTGTTGTAAACCTACAGTGTGGAAAACTTACATTCATAGAATCATAGAATGTATTGGGTTGGAAGGGACCTTTAAAGCTCATTCAGTCCAACCCCCTGCAGTGAGGAGGGACAATGTTACCAGATCTGGTTGCTCAGAGCCCCATCAAGCCTGACCTTGGATATCTCCAGGGATGGGGCCTCCACCACCTCTCTGGGCAAAATGTTCCAGTGATCTACCACCCTCATGTTGAAAAACTTCTTCCTAATGTCTAATCTAAATCTACTCTGCTCTAGTTTACATTCAGTGTTTCAGTTGGAATACACAGTTGTGTCTTCCCAGACTTATAAGCTTACTTCAGAAACAGGCAGATACAGAACTGTCAATACATAATTTAAGGCAGTCACCAGCAACAGAAGTGTAAGTGCCCAGCATCAGCCTCCCTGCAACCTAGAATCCAGCAGGGGACAGAGAAACAAGAGCATTCAGCACTGCTTACAAAAGCAAACTGCTCCTATGTCTACTCTACTATTTCCTCTGGCAAGAGTCAAGGCTTGAGCAACACTGCAGGTTCAGCCAAACCATGGGAAGGCAGAGTTTACAAGCGATTGCTTGAGCATATGTTAAACAGCTCACCAAAACAATCTCTGTTCTTGCCCCACGCAATGGAGCTGGCAGAATTACACCACCAGGAACTGTTTTAGACCTACAGCTTCAGGCCTGAATTCTGCCACCTACTGTAAAATAAGCACGCTCGTTTTCAACAATGATACACCAGATCATCTACTGACAGGGACTGCTTTTTTCAATCTTTTTATCAGTTTCCTCTCAGTCCTGTTAAGTCCAAGAAACCCAAAAACACAGCATAAGCCTTCCACACTCAACACCAACCAGAGGCAAGTGGAGAAAAACACCCTCTCCCTTACTACACACTGCTTTCTTCCCATGGTTTGCAAGAGGTCTTTTCTTTAAACATCATCCACAAAACACTCTTCAGATTACTGGTTTGATGCTAACACCACAGAGGACAGTAAACCACTCTGCAGAGCAAGCTCCTGTCTGTATCCTCCACCGGTCTGTCCTTGGAATGTACTGATACAGACCAAGGAAAAATACACCCACCACTTCAGATTAATTAAGTAGCTTGATTGGTTGTGCCACTAACGACTTCCTTCAGCATTAAGTGAAGAAGTTAAGTCTGGTATTTAATTAGCTGAAGAGGCGTGCTGTTGTTATTCATAGTCTCTGCAGAGCTGCACTAGAAACTGACTGAGGTCTCAAGTAGGTACCCACATTCATAGTCCAAAATCACCTCGTCTGCCAATTCTCCTTTTGACGTAGAACGCAGCACACACCTTCACGGTGCTGAGAGAGTTTCTGAAGCATGCAAGAACATTCAAAATACTTACTCTAGAGCACACACACCAAATTATGTGGGACTTTTATTTTTCTTAGCAGTACAATCAGAAGAGCTCCATTTTACAGACACTACTTCAGCAAATTCTTCTTGTTTAGTTCACCTCTAGCCCTTGATTCATATTGGACAGACAACGCTCACATCCAAATGGTTCAGGCATTGAGGTATTTTGCATGGTGCTTGATGTGGTCATTAATAAACGTAGCAATGAAAAAATAGCTGTGATCGTAACCCTAGGAAAGAACAACAAAGAAATCAGCAAATACATATAGTTCACGATAAAGCAATTGTGCTAAGCTCTCTTCTAGGAAAGTTAATGACTCTTCTGGTTTGATCTGCTTTAAGAAATAAAAAATACGTGTATGATATATAAAAACTGTAAGGGATACCTAACTAACAGGTTAAGTATATATGAACACTAGGAAGCTAAACAGACAGAAAGTACCTTAACCTGCCCTAATCTGGGTATGTAAGTCAGAGATGGATAACAGCAAGTGCCAGCTGCAGAGCGAGAGGCAATTTGAGAGAACAGATCTCCTCACTGGCATTGCCCTCCTGGTAAACAGAGTACGAGGAGAACACAGCCCAGGTCTGAATTACTGCTCCAGCACTACACTGAAATGACATGTGAACCTCTCAACTACTCCACTTTGTCAGCATTAACTGGATCTTTTGGTGCAAGGCTTAAATCAGAGAGGATGATCTCTCATTGTCCACAGCTGAGCCCCTCACTGGGTCTGGCTTGAAGCTGTAAGTCTCTCACAGAGAATCCTCTGCTCTCAGGTTGGTGCCATTCTGGGTCACTGCACTACAGGGAAGAGCAATCCTTCCACCTGGGTCTTTAAATGAGTCTGTAATTGAATGACCCCAGCTAGTGGTGAAATGCAGCTGAATCTGATGGATAGTGCACTCCTTGATGGCTGATATGAAGGAAAATGTCACTTCTCACCCTCTTCCTCACTCAGCCAAGGACAGACTAACAGGTAAGTGAGAGCGTGCCCCGGTCAGAGACACCCTCTTCACTACCAGCCACATATAGACCCAAAACTCATAAAGCAACAACCCAAGAGTCAAAGGTTGCAGAAGCCACTTGCCTGCTGCAGTCTGAAAACTACTGGGATCTTCCGCTCTGTGCAGGCAGCAATGAAGTTATCGGGCAGTAATTGCCCCGCTGATAGGAACTGGTCATCTTTGCCTTGGTCAATCAAGATGTCCAGGTGGGAGTCTGGGTAGGACTTCACAAGTTGTGTAGCATCATATGCCTGCAGGAATAAAAAAGAAACAATACTCTCCATCATCTTTGCCAAGTCTTGGGAAACGGGAGAGGTGCTGGAGGACTGGAGGAAAGCAAATGTCACTCCAGTCTTCAAAAAGGGCAAGAAGGAGGACCCGGGTAACTACAGACCGGTCAGCCTCACCTCCATCCCTGGGAAGGTGATGGAACACCTTATCCTTGGTGCCATCTCAAGGCGTATCAAGGGGTCTTATCAAGGATAAGAGGGTCATTAGGGGC
>NW_010180371.1:17108-20420 GCF_000695765.1 Mesitornis unicolor | reverse complement strand
AAATAATGTTTCCTGGGTAAATGTGATGCTGGTGCAGGGGAAAATAAAACACTAATAAATTAGTCCTCTAGCTAATATGAACGTTGATTAAACTATCTACACTACCCTGTCAAAAACTGCACACAAGACTACAGTTTTCTTCTAAGAGCTAGAGGAACTAATCTCTCCTGATCTCTATCTTCTAGCAGCAGTGAAGTATTTCATTTGTTCACTTTGCCCTGTCTTTTCATCTAATCTAAGGCTGTCAGGCAATGCTATGTTGGTTTGTGAATACAGCATACTGCATGAACTCACACTGAAGACACTAAATTCATCAGTTGGCTATTGAACAACTCTAAGACAGGAAAACTAATTTCAGGGTGGCATTCATCTCCTGGGACAAAACTCATCCATTCTCAGTGTCTATGATGGGTGAGATAAATTACTTTGTCGAGGTGACTACTGCTCTTCAGAGACTGGGGAGAGATCATATCGCTCTCTACAACTACCTGAAAGGAGGGTGTAGAGACATAGGTGTGGGTCTTTTCTCACAAGTTGCAACCGATGGGACAAGAGGAAATAGCATCAAGTTACGCCAGAAGATGTTTAAGTTAGGCATTAAGAGAAACTTTTACACTAAAAGGGTTATCAAGGACTGGCACAGGCTGCCCAGGGAGCTGGTGGAATCACCATCCTTGGATGTATTTAAAAGCCGTCTAGATATGGTGCTCAGGGACATGGTTTAGAAGTGGGCATGGTAGAGTTAGTTGATGGTTGGACCTGATGATCCTAAAGGTCTCTTCCAACCATACTGATTCTATGATTTTATGATTCTATGACTGCAGAGAAAGTCTACAAAATTAACTTACACTATATACTGAAATAGTAGTTGGCTTGAGTACATCTTTAATGACTTCCGGTTCAATCTGTGCTTTCACAATGATTACTCCTTCATCCCATCACCAGCTCTGTGAGACACCTGATCTTTTAAAGTTACAAATGTTTTTGCATGATTTGCCATCCCCAGTATGATACTTAAGAAAATTCTAACTGAACTCAAATCTGTAAGTACAGCACTGAACGTTAAGATAGCTCATGAATAAATAGCAATATAGTGCATTTTTTTATAAATTCAGTGACATTTCTGCTTCCTCTATGTCCTGATATGTAAGAAAACAACTTTACTGTAATGGATCCTCTTATAACATTTACTCTGGTGTTTGATCTAATGAGTCATGTTCATCCTCAGAGATGAGCTCCCAAGATGTGCTCTGGAGAATCTACTGTGGCAGCTTAACACATAAGAGCCCTCAGCTCTCTGTGCATCCATCTATTGGAGTTTATCACATCCTTAACATAGTCTAAGAGAACACATCCCAATGTATGTGCTGCTGCATTTACTTGTTCAGTAGCTGAACTTCTAATCACAGTGAAAATGAATTTGCACTGATGTGGTGGTCTGTGAAGTGAAGCAAACTGTCAGATAACCACTCTTATATTAAAAAAAATGTATTTGGCACAGATAAACTCATAAGGCAACAGAGGTAGTACGATCTATCCCTTCCCATTAGTTCAAATGGTTCATTTAGAGCCACGAGGATGTGGGGAAACAACTGGAACAGCTACCACAGACCAGAGGAATTAGATCTGGGTGATAAACTTCAGGGCATCCACGACAACAGGACAGATCATAGCTAACAACCATCTCTAGCACTGCAGAGGATTTCAGTTAAGAGAGTGAGCTGCTGTTGTAACAAATTAGCATAGCCAGGAGAATTACAAAATATAACACACAGAAGCATTAGTGATGCACATGATGTGTGCAATTGGGACTTAATTAGTGATTGGCTGTAGGCCTGAATGCAAAAATAAACCTGTGAATTACTCACTGGGGAGACTGGTAGAGCTGTGGATCCCAGTGCTGGGAGAGATCGGTTCGAGGGGGCACGTTTGGGCTTTCTTACCTGCTGCAGAAGTATCTAGTTACGTCTTCAATGTGTCTAGCCAATTTTTGTCTATCTAGCCATCAGTAAAGTCATTACAGCATGTGTGAGAGCATTTACTCGCTCCCTCAGTGCTGACAGTAGCAATGAGATTTCTCTCAATCTCATCTGGTGTTCTGGGTAGTGACTTGGGCAAGTCCCATGTCATTGCAATTGGATTGCTGCTGCGAGCTGGGATGAGGCTGGTTGGTGAACACCTACACAGATTGAAGTGTACACATACTCCCAGGTGACACGGAATAGGAAAGAATTCATCTCTATTTGAAGGTCATGTAAATCACAAGGTCAAGGGAGAACAGAGACTAAATTATGACTCTGAATGAAGAATAAAAGGTGCCCTCAGAGCTTTTCATGGAGATACTGGTCTAATCTGTGAGAATCCTCATGTGAAGTGAAATCAATTACTCTGACACCTGATTCCTTTGGCATAACCATTAGAATAACAAGTGGAGAGGCCAGAATGGAATGGAACCAAAGATTCATTTCTGTTTCTAGCAACTGCCAAAATACCTATTTACCACTGAGACCAGAACAACTCTGAAGCAGCTGTTGTGCTCTTCTGGGTAAATAATATGTGTTAAAAAATGTATAAACATTTATACATGTTTACCTTTGAGACGTCAGCTTCTCTGAAGCAGACATTTCCCTTGCTGCATACATAATACATGCTTTGTTTGAAAAACTGCCTAAATTCATAAAGGGAGAAAAACCTGTAGGGTACTGTATAGGTACAGTGCTGTTATCTCTTGTAAATACAGAGGTAGTGGAGTCTTAGCATATAGCAAGGCCTTACATTCTATATTCAAAGTCTTCTGCAGGCTGTTCAAAGCATTCGTATCAGTTTGGCAAATACTGTTAACTACCCATCTCTGAGAAAGGCCATGGCTTTGAACACTGTTCACTGGACTGCAGGCCTTCTTTTGCCTGAGTAGAGTGTGAGCCACAGCAAAGAAAAAGTGAAAATCTCCTCAACCATCAGCGCTCCATAAGGGTTTCATCCCTCTTTCCATCACCATTAGCATCAGGCATCTAATCTTAGCTGATGGTTCAGGCTCCTTACACAGTCCATGAAGAGTGAGAGATCTGCAGAGTTAGTACAGTAATAATTCATAACAATTCTTTTCACAAGTGATTAGCTGATCTACCAGTGGAAAACCATGTTCAGCCAATGTATGCGTCCAGACATGAGTTCAACCCTTGCTGCTGACCACTGAGTCAAGCTACAAAAGGGCACCCGATCCTCCAGACAGCAACTTTTCCCTTGAGTACTGAAACTTGTATGGTGCTACCTATTTCAGTCAGGTGAGACATCCTGGCTCAGAAGTATCCT
>NW_010180371.1:13265-17077 GCF_000695765.1 Mesitornis unicolor | reverse complement strand
CCTGCTGAAGATCCACAAGTGTAAACTACAGAAAACTTACACAGAGAGATAGAATTCAGCTTTCCTCTGCATCATCTTACCCACTCTCCAAACTCTGATTAGTAAACATCCATAAAATTAGTCGTGTTTGCTAGAGGAGTCTATAGATCGCCTCAGTGGAACTTAACAGTGGTTCATGCAATGCAACATTGACTCTGATGAACTGGACAAACATAAACAACTTGATAATATGGTATGTAGGAAATCTTTCTCTCTCTGCCTTTTTACTACTACCTGTAAGCAATAATTTCATATTCTCAAGCTTGATATTTAAAGATAACCCTTTTGCTATTTAATCAAAATATATTTGTTTGATTGTCCACACTAAAAACCTCCCAGCCATCACTTTCCCTTTCATATGCAAATCTGCAATAAGGGCATATTGTAAATGTTGGGTCCATAGTCACAATGGAGTTAAAATGTATGGCACAGAAAAAAAAAAATCAAGTGGCTTTTGACCAGAAACCTCCTCATTGAGGAAGAACTAAGACCACATCTGTCATTCTTACTGTTTTCATCTCAAGGCACAAAGGCCAGGTGACAGTTTACAAGATGAGCCCCTTGCAATTATGCTGCATCTCGTTTTCTTTTTCTAATCCACTTTCACAATTTCAACCATCTGAGCAAGCATTCTTCTCCATTTAGCATTCCTGTCATTGCCAAGGAGTCATTACACTCTGTGGAAAGACCTAATTGAGTCTCCAGTTTGTAATTAATGGAGCTTTAATTATTAATTGCTATATTATTGATAAATTCATTATGAGAGGTCATGGCCTTTGTACCATTAATAGGTATGAATACCTATGGTACATTTTCACACATCTTTATCTGAGACGTCTATTTTCTATTCTAATACGTATTATGTTAAGGGACACTCTTTGTAAATTAGTGTTATTCCAACTGCAGGATAACACAATTATAAAACAAAATTATCAATGTACTCATCAGTGTAAGGAGATGCAGGTAACAAAGAAAATAACATTTTATATCCTAATGATGCTGACATCAAATTCATTTGGCACCTTTTGTCTGGACAGATGATATTTTGCTTTACACAAAAAAACCATTTCATAAAATCTATCACTTTTCACAGACCTTTGACAATTTCTTTGTGCATCAAAATCTACTTCTGCATGAGAGTAACTCTATTAAGTAAATAGTGTGTTCTAAATACCTATTTCTGTACAACTCAAGACGCATATATATTTCTCTGCAAACTTATCATTATGGGAAAAAACCAACAGTGCAATACATTGGCTGCTGCTGACAGCGATGTTCAGAAGATAGGCAGGTTTAAATATGACGTATCAAGTTAAAACAAGAAGTTTAAAACACTGAAGAATGTTTAAAAAAAGCTTTAAAGAAAGCAAGCTTTATTAATATTCCAAACCCCAGATTTATTTCCAATGAATGTTGGTAATAGCCCAGGTCTGAGATCTTCAAGGGAAAGATTAAATAATCATAAAGAACAGAAAGCTTTAACTCTATACAATTCGGCTAAAGAAAAAAAACTATCAAATTTTCTTTTTGAAGATGTAGTCAATTCATTTTCCAAGGAGTTAATTGGAAATAAACAAATTATTCCAGTATCGAAACTGGTTCAGTGAATTGCTAGCATGTGCATTATATGGCTAAGATACTAATTTATTTTTGAAGCTGGTATCAAAATTTCATATTACGCCAAAGTTTTGGAACGTTCTGGTCTCTAAAGAGCTGAAAATTCCAGGATCTTTTTGCAGCTGATGTAGTTTTTCTTAGTTTTGTTTGCGTTCAATTTTGTTGGCCTTTCCTTTGAAGTATCTGAAAATGGTTTTGAATATCAGAGGAGACCAAGCAGCAGGCACGGGCAGAGGAGCAATGGGAAACCTCCATGCTGCTGAGATGCTGGCTAAAAAAATTCATTGCGTCCAGTGGTCAAACATATCAGTTGCACGTGGTGGGAGATGAAGGAAATTATTCACAACAGAATTATGGAAAGGAAGACTTTTCTGACTATAAAGCCTAATCTTCTCATTCTATTCCAGGCTTTTTCCTCAGTTCATAGTTCTTGCTAATAATCCCTCCTTAAATCTTTCTCTCTCAAGTTCAGGAGCTGAAATAAGACTGATGTTTTGTGGTAGCTCACCTCTGATAGTGCACAGGCGCCATAGAGATGCATTTGAATTCAAACTTTGCATTGTGTTTGAAAGACAGAATATTGATAGGATATCCAGGCTAAAGGGAATGCAAGTAACCATTCCCATTGAGTATTCTCTTATTATAATCACATCCAATATTTCTTTAGAGCCAAAAGCAAGCTCATGAGAGTAGGGTTAGAAGAGAAGGTAAGGTAGGAGGAGCTGAAAATTAACCAGGTACCACGATAAATTGGCTGGAGAAGCTGGGGAAACATATTAAGTTGTGTTTTCTTGAAGCAGCTACGTGTGCACACTCCTTACATTTTAGAAAGCTGACTTTCACCTCCAAAGTAAACTTGCATCTTTAGGGAGTAATTCTGTTCTTGAAGACAAAACCTCCACTCATACTAATGCATCATGATTACACTGACCTATATCGTGGACTAAAGTAATTGCTGAGTTCACCAAGAACATCTGCTAAGCTGAGAAACAGCCACAAACCATGAATGAGTTATCCCATAGTCATCGCAAGAAGTGGGCGTACTCTCTGAATGAAATCTACAGGCATCTTCCATAAGTAGTACATATAGATGTTTTAATCTGCTTACATATGTTGCATCTCTATTAGGGACAAGAACTTGATTGGATATACATTATTTAGCTGGAGGCAATAAGGAGTCTTTCATAAGAAGCAAATATTAGTATTTCTGGCAGTCTTCTTCTGTGGGTCTTTAGCACTGAAACTGCACTCTTGTATTAATTTAGGAGATAATTGAAAGTGTGTTTAATAAGATTCATTACCCTTAAGCGGTACATTAGCTGTTATCACTAATAAATAATCTATAAAGAAAAAAGAACTCAAAGAATTTATCCAGCTTTATATCTAACCTCTTTCCTTAAATGAAAATTTTATTAGTATAATTGAAGATAGCAGAAAGTACATGACACAAGACGGCTCTAAATATACAAATTTGGACATTTTGCAAGCTTGATTTGACTTCAAAATGCCCACTTGAACATTGCAAGTGCAAATTACAGCCCTTGTAATTTAAAATCTGAGTCACACTGATGGAGCTGTGTGTCTCTGCAGTGCAGGCTGAATCTGTTTGAGCTTTCAGGAGCAGCCACATTATGGCTGGAGTCAAGATCTTGCTTCTTCCCCATCCTTTTGGAGAGTAGGAGTGAAAAATATGTTTGTACTGTACCAGGTGCTATTTTCATACCTATTATTTTAGGTACAAAACAATCTCAGCATCTGATGATGAGACATTCCCTGGCTTCCAAAAACATCAAAAGCATCCATCTACGACAAACCTAAAAGAAGCAACAAATCTCTGTAGCATCTGCCACTAAGACTTTTCTGTAGAAGTTTAATTTTCTCTTGGAAAAGGAAAATTGAGCTGCCCTCTTCCACCAGATTACCCTTGGATCCTCTCATCAGAAAGATAAGCATCCTCAATTTCATTGTTCTGTATGCAGGATTCAAATTATTCCCCAACTTGCCTTACTTCTTTCCAAGTCAAAGTCCTTCCTCCATCACTTCTATGCTAATTTCCCCCCTCAGCCTTTTGTTTTCTAATTAGTTTCTTCTTTATACAATATGGCAACATCAATCTTCTTTTTTTCAGGACTTTATGTCCCTCAGCAATCTGTCCC
>NW_010180371.1:4375-13247 GCF_000695765.1 Mesitornis unicolor | reverse complement strand
CGGCACACGGTCAGCTTTCATGCAAGAGGCACAAAAGCTTTTGCCCTGTGTGATTCACCTGGCAAGTTAAACACCAAATCAGTATTCTGCATGGGCTGACAGGCGAGACCTTTTTGACAAATCACTGCAGTAGTCACAAAAGTGACAGCAAAGCATAACAAAGTAAATAAGTAGGGAAAAAAATTAAAATATATTTGCCAGAAAGATGAAAATGCCTAATGGCTTTGCTTGTTCCTATGAATTACGTGTAACAGAGACTTGTACTCAGGTGTCCCACCTAATCCACACACGCCTTCAACATAAAATACTGATTTTCACAGAATCACAGAATGTTAGGGATTGGAAGGGACCTCAAAAGATCATCTAGTCCAATCCCCCTGCCGGAGCAGGAACACCCAGATGAGGTTACACAGGAAGGCGTCCAGGCGGGTTTTGAATGTCTCCAGAGAAGGAGACTCCACAACCTCTCTGGGCAGCCTGGGCCAGGGCTCTGTCACCCTCACTGAGAAGAAGTTTCTTCTCCAATTGAAGTGGAACCTCCTGTGTTCCAGTTTGTGTCCATTACCCCTTGTCCTATCATTGTTTGTCACCGAGAAGAGCCTGGCTCCATCCTCGTGACACTCACCCTTTATATATTTATAAACATGAATGAGGTCTCCCCTCAGTCTCCTCTTCTGCAACCTAGAGACCCAGCTCCCTCAGCCGCTCCTCAGAAGGGAGATGCTCCACTCCCTTGATCATCTTTGTAGCCCTACGCTGGACTCTCTCCAGCAGTTCCCTGTCCTTCTTGAACTGAGGGGCCCAGAACTGGACACAATATTCCAGATGTGGTCTCACCAGGGCAGAGTAGAGGGGGAGGAGAACTTTTATATGAAGGTGATTGATCTTTTCCTTTAAAGTTCATTCAAAATTATTTCCTACAAAAGTAGAACAAACTCACCAGAAGTAGAAGCGATTATTCCTTCCACTTCTGCCAATGAATGCACTTGAAAGATGGAAGGATTCAAACAATCTCCAATGGTCACTCAATCTAGAACACATTTAGTTTTGGTGAGTCTCTTCCAGAAAGAGGGGGATTCTTATCTGACACTGTTCCTTCCTTCTGTAGTTGTATTTTTTAAGAGGCCCATTGCTTTCTGAGGAGATGTCTACAGCGTTTCCTTGCAGTAAAATCAAGCTTTGGTACCTACATACATTTCACTGGAAGATAAAACAGAAAAACGTTCTCTCATCCTAGATTAGAACCATAAAGTGGGGCTATTGGTATTATACTGTTTTACAGGGTATGATGAGGATAACTCCATGAAAAATCATTGCGTGCTCCAATAGCAGAGGCCTAATAAGTTCTTCTAAGAAGAAGAAAATAAAGGTCCAAAGCTGTGTATCCTGCCAGGAGGACCCAATTTCATGGGGACAAGGTTTACCTACACTTCGGAAATGCAAGAACTGTACCATAGACTACTTACAGACACAACAAATGTGTATGTATTTATAAAATAAATTGTGAGTGTCCAAAGGTTTATCCATTACAGTGTCCCCATTTATATTTGCCAACCAACAGAGGTGGCAGCCTGTATTTAATGAATGAAAAACAGATTTCATGTGTGATCAAGTTGTGCATCTGCTGATGTCTTATTGTTGGCACTGGTTTCTGACACAGACACCTGAGGTGAAAAATGAGATGCAGTTTCAAAGACATGAATAAATTCTGGTTGTGAATTACTCCATTTAGTTGCATAGAGAAAATAGCCATGGGAGGAGGATGGTTTTTGAAACTCCCTCTCACTGGCTTCGTTGCGGCAAAGTAAATATATATTTTTTGAGATTGGAACAACTTGTGTAATTGTTTCTCCACTTTTAATTAAACAACGCTCCATTTAAATTTCTACTGGATTGCTCCAGGTAAAATAAAATAAAGAAATGTTGAGCTCCAAAATGTAATTAATTTAAATGAGAATTTTTTATCTTTTCCCAGAGTTACAGAACATTGTTCAGAGGAATTATTCAACTAGTCTCCTGGTTATAAATCTTTTAAACTAACAAGATCAGGAAAAAAAAAGTCCTCCCTCTTCCATATTAGGAAAATAACTCACGCTCATTCCTCCCTAACACCACCTATGAGACACTGAATCTTGAATGTATAAAGAACATATTTGTGCAAACAGCAAAACACAGAAACTGAATTATAGCAAAACAGAAGAGCTTTAGGAAGCCAGAGAAGTTTTTTCTTGAGCAATTCTGGCATTTGCAGTTTTAAATAGCAGCTATCCAGTTTCACTTAGTCTAGCATCACTTCAGAGAGAAAAACTGCAAGACCTGATACCGCGAGTACCTCAGACTGACACCAGCAGGGATATAATGCACGTAGACCAGGAGCACGGCCAGCTTGTTGAAAATTCAGGGCAGTAGCACTTTAGCCCCTGGCTTTATAAAAGGGAGACAGAAATAGCAAAAGTATTCATTAGATGTAAATACCAAGCTAAGCAAAGAGTAACCCTTGGTTGAG
This sequence comes from Mesitornis unicolor, assembly GCF_000695765.1. NCBI lineage: Eukaryota > Metazoa > Chordata > Aves > Mesitornithiformes > Mesitornithidae > Mesitornis > Mesitornis unicolor. Next base: position 10,741 of record NW_010180371.1, on the reverse strand, counting down.
TGCTTTGAAATATGTAAAAGCAGACGATTATGAAAAGTCAGCACAGTACAGGGACTATGCACAAAGCAAACACTTGACCAGAGGAGACATGAAGCACCAAGTTGTGCACAGGTGAGCTCTGGTGTGCTGGGGGGCAGCCAGGACACCCACACTCAGCTTGTCTCTGAAATGCATCAGCAATACTCTGTGTATGAGCCACTCACCTCTGTCCTGTGTCGTGCTAGCCCAATTTACCCTTCTTTATGCTCTGAAGCACCTGTCTCAGCTACATTTTGTGTATCTGAGGTAGGGAGCTGCAATTAGAGCTCGGTGGAGGATAATACTGGCTCTATGGTCAGCTAAAACATGCAGTTACCCAAGATTTACAGGTTTGTAGGGTCTGTCTGCACAGTGGAGAGCAGGAACCGAGGTCCTGCTTTCCCTTTTTCTAAAGGAAAGTTAACATAGGATGGACAGATGTATACAGCTAAATTTCTTCTTTTTAAATATAGCAGCTTCACACACAACAGCTGCTAGGGCAGACTTACACAAGTCATGAGAGGACACTCGCTGGCAAATGCCACAGCTGTCATGAAGATGATAACTCAATATGCTTCACACCAGTTCCCCAAAATACAGCAAAAAGGACCTTCCCCACTGTCACACAAAGCTGAGTCTTGTTTCAGGACCGTGATTTACAGGTGCTAGTGGAATGCAAGTAAAAAATAAGAATATATGCACTGTTTTAATAAACAAGCAAATGGTTTAGCAACTCAATCTCTGTTTTTGTCAAACAAGTATAACAGAACTTTCTTCTCTGGAAAAAATCTCTAGCTTCTTCTCGCTCCCAAAGAGAAAAAACCAACAGTTACAAAATTTACAAAGGAAATACACTTACAATTCCCTGGAGCAGTGCAAAGTTACGCCTACACACTCTAAGCTAAGGGAAGTGATATAAAATGAAATGTCTTATATGAAAAAGAATAGAAATGAGTATATTCAGAAAGCAGGTATATTTTGTATCAGTTTTTGAGAGGAAATTCCCAAGAAACAGAACAGCGATATTAATAAACCAGCGCAGAACCAAACATTTGAATACATAAGAATGAGTCTGAATATGATACTTAAACAAAATATGGAGACAAAGATGAAACACTATATTTAAACCACAAAAATCTTACTGTATGGCTATGCAGGGGAAGATTTTGTATCACCCATAGCTTCAGAACTGTTCTTTTTCGTGCATAAAATTTTGAATGCAACGGATCTCTAATTTCAATGACTGACATTTCGTATACTCTAAATTCAAATGTATACTGTTCTGTTTACTTCAGAAGACAAGAGGTTTTCTGAACAGTCATTTTAGATCTCATTATTAAAGAAAAAGCTAAAGTAATTTATTTTTAAAAGAATTAATGGCTTGTACAACGCACTGATAATATCAACTGACACACCCATGGAGTAAACTGAGAATTTTCTTTCCACCAGGTTAAATAGCATCCCATCTCTGTAAATCAAGAGTCTGAATCATTTTCAAATGACTCAAAGCTGTCTCTACTGATAGAGCTTCTCATCCAGTCCATAGAATTAAATCTGAATTGAGTTGTGAACTTGGATTAGGTTGGATCAGTTCTCCTGATGCTCTTATGTGCAACTCCTTAAGACTGGGAGAGGGACTGGGAGGAGGACGTCCCTCTTTGCTCTTAACTCATGTCACCATCATGAGTCACCTATTTTCTCTTTGCTGCAGTAGAAATATTCACGTAACACTTAATTCCTCTGAAGAAACACCTTTGCAGTCATCACAAATAGGAGCTCTGACAAAGAGCACCAGATTTTTAAGACAAAAGAAATTGATGTTTTTGTTCTAGGAACAGTTCCTCCTTTTTTGTACATCGGATCATTATGGTTGCCAAGTTTAAATCTTGGGATTTCGCTCTAGCACTTCCTTCACGTTGGGCTTCAGATGTTTAAGATTAATGAGTACTCCAGGTAAAGTCATTCTTAATATGCTTCCCACCAAGAGTTCTACTGGAGAGAATCCAGAGGCAGGTGAAAAATACATCCTAATTGTTGTACACACACATCTTCTTAGGGTTTTTACAATTTGTTTTTAGGTTTGTGACACACTGCCTCTTTGCTGAGGAGGTAGCACAATTTCTGATAAGGCTGTTAAAAAAACAAATCAGCATTTTCAGCAAATACAAGACATGCATCAGAGGTGTTAACGTAAGGCCCATGGCTGCCTATGAAGAGTTTAGGAATTTCACATCTTGCAAGCACTGGCTTTAGCTTTCGGATGAGGTGTACAGCTGACACCCCTGAAAGTCCAGCCAGGTCAGAATATATGGAGAAGTAATCAGCTGTAATAATGCATGTGTGTCCTCTCAAAAATAAATAATAATAATACAAGAGCTGTTGCTGTCTGCTGCCAAGGTCTGTCAGGGAGCTTTGTAGAGATTAATGATATTAGCAACTGCTTCCTGGGGGGTGTTGTTCAGATATTTTTGTTTGCTCTTTTTCCCTTCCATGCTGTACTCTTCACAGCTGCTACTTGGGTTTGAACTGTCCTACTCAAACCCTACAAACTACTGTACTCACTATGCCCTTGTTGGTGCTCTTGCCTCTCCCTTCAGCATTTTGGAGACCAGCTATTGTGAAATCCCAGAGGATCAAAAATACTTCCATTCCATAATCCCAATATCAGACATCTGAAAATCAGCTTGTGTTTACTACTGTGGCAATCCCTCTGTTGGAATTTCATCTCCCTGACTCTTTCCTCTTTGGCAGCAATGAATAAATTTGATTTATATTGAATAAATAGTAAATTAAAAGTCAATAAATTTTATTTCTATTAATTGACAGGTATCATTATTGTCAATATTAACATACATCTATTTGGGCATCTTCCTCAAAAGTCTCTTCTTTTACATGAGTTTCTGTTTAACAAAGACTTTCCATAAGAATATTTGCTGCTATAAAAGAAAGCACCATTTCTGATCAGGGCCTTTGAATCCAAAAGGAAAGGAAAGGTGATTCATTAAATATGAATCCAGTAATGCCAGAGATGCTATGATTTGTTTAGGTGTTATCAAACTAGCCAAATACTTAGAGACTGGGCCTTTTTCAAGTGCTCATGGCTTTCTGAGCAGCCTATACACTGGAACACAGCAGGTTTTTATTTCTCTGTAACTTTTTGGTATGAATACAACAGGGAGTGTCTTTGGTCTCCAGACATGTTTATTGTGATGGAGAGATATATGAATATATATATTTACACACATACACCAAACAACATGGCAGGAACAATACAGAATATTGTGCCAAAGAGCAGATGCACCAATACTTCTTCAATTATGTTAAATAACTTTGTTACTTGCTTTCCCAAATCTCATCTTTCTGACCACTGCAACGTTGCTGCTTTCACAAACTTAGCCGGACTTTTTCAGGAACTGCAGAAATGTGACAGTTCATCAGGACTTCCTATTTCTTAATATCGAGCAGCACACATTTTATCTGCTCCTTTTCACAGGTAGCAGCCCCATTCAGAGCAAGGCCAGCTTGTTGAAAGTATCTCAACATTCATCACGCTCAGTTTTATTTCTGTCATAAAGCAACACATCTTCTGCATGGTAAAGGATGCCAAGCAACCCTGGCACCATCTGAGATTTCTTTTTCAGACATTTTCTGTTGCTAGAGTGATGCTGACTGGGAGCCAGCTGACACAGTACCTTCCAAATATAATGATGAATACAGTTAATGCTTAGATTCTTTCATGAAAAAGCCAGAGAGGAGAAAGGCCAAGAGGACTCTCAAAGTATATAACTTTGAGAATACTTGATTTGTGGTAAACAAGCTAATACAAGAAGCTTGTTATATCTCTCCACGTACGTATGTTAATTTTCTGCTGAGCTTTGGTACTTCCACTGCATACGAGCCCTTAAGTACTTCTATCTGTCAAACACCTCTCACATCTTCCATTCTCTTACTCTTTTCCTACCTTCTCTAGCAAGAAAATACAGAGGTCAGAGACTGTTGTTAGAATTGCTGATGTCCCAAGTTTGGTTTTATATTCTCTTGGCAACTCTTCTATTCCCATAAAAAACATGTGGCTACATCTCTTCAGTGATTTCTTTTTGCTGCTGATGCATCCTTGACCTTGCTCGCTGGCCACCTGCTGGTAAAGCATCAGTCTTATCATTATATTTTTCCAAGAACTGTATTTTTCTCCAGCGCATCTGGATGCTGACTACAAACATCCTATGTTGCACTTCACGCAGCTACTCCTGTATATATTTTAGTTTGCCTTTACAAATATCCATTATTAGACTGATTACAGATTATTATTCTAGAAATTACAATGACCATTATAAAATTTAAGATTTTCAGCATTCTGTTCCTGCAGGGTTTTTTTATTATAATAGAAAGAAGGATTTGCTGCTACCTAAAGCTGAAATTCCTCGGATCATTTTTATTATTCTGGGAAACTGGCATGTTGCTATACAATGCTCCGCCTTCTGGTGTGAACTATATCCTCTTTCTTCTGCCAAACACAGTTGTCAGCTGTACTTTCTGCTTTACTACGTCTTCCACAAATTTTCCATCTCCTTGTTGTACTGAAATTTTCTGGTCTTTCAATTCTTAGTGTAGTAAATTCAACAGAACTCTTTCCTTATTTGTGTCTTTACCCTTTATTCAATCAATATTGTCTGAGATTATCTTCCTTTCTCCTACCAAAAAAAGGAGTTCTATCTCTACTTCTTCCATTTTTTTGTGCTGGATCTTCTACCAAAGTGAGATCTAGAGGTAACTGCAATGATGCTAGTAGAGCAGTGTCTAGATAGCAGCAACTGCCCTTCTCCTTACTAGGTCTCCCTTTACCATTGCAATGCTCAGTTAGATTAATCAGGGTAATAAAAGCTGCTTCCTCTTGGACCTGGTACCTCCTTTTACATCTGACTGCTTTATATATTTTATCATTTCTGCCTATGAAATGAGCATCAAAAGCTTCTCTTTGATGCAATTTGTTTCTATCTCTGGCAGTTTCAGAGCACATAGCTTATCACTATGAGAACAATTCTGACAAACACCAGAATCTGCTATTATTGGGCTGTTCCCTCTTAAAATAGAAGCCTTCCTCTATCTTCTGTCTGGATCCAGCAAGGCCAGATGTCTGAAATATCAAAATCAAACTGCTCCAAGAGCAATCTCCCATCTCTGTTCTGCTACTGAAATGATCACTTTGTTAACAAAACTTTCACGGTACTTCCCCTTCAATTTTCCCCTTGCTTGATATACTCATATATCTGGTTGCTCTTAGAATCTATTATTTATTTTGTTTCTTGGGAGGTATAAGACAAAAGACACAGTCGTTGACTTGCCTTTCATGAGCTCACTATCTTTTATATCTTCCCCATATGACAAATTCTGCCTTTTCAGAAACATATTTTCCTTCTTTTCTCCAATATGTCTTGTCCTCCTTAATTTTTCAAATAGCAGGAAAATATCACTAACTTTCAAAAAAAAAATAAATCAATCTTGAGAGTATGAGCATGAAAGTCAGCACTTTTTTCCAGTACTCCTCATACTACATATTCTGACAGGCACCAGTAAATTCATTAACTGTAAAGATATCAGGTCATTGAGTAGAGCAAAGAGCTCCCAGGATACCTCCAGAAGCACTCACTAACCACACAGGAAACCTGTGCCGCCGGTTTCAGACGACTGCTTTCCTTCCTGTGTCCTCTGCTAAGAAACCAATATTTAATCACATCCCAATCCACCTTAGGCTCCTCAAGTCTGATCCCTTGGATCAGAGCCTCTGTTTGTTTATACACTTATTGTCTGCAAAGAAAATAGTTTCAGGAAGTATCTGATCAATTCCTTTACCTTTACTGGTGGGTGAGAACTCAAGAGGTTGGTTTAACTTCACAGAGAAACACAAACACTTAGGCCACAGTCTAACTAACCTATTTTGATCTCTTTGTTAACTTTATATTATAGATTATTTAAATAACTAATTTTAGATCTTTTTTTTATTTTAAACTTAAAAAGCATACAGTTCACTCATATATATCAAATAGCTATTTTAAATCTGTAGTAACGTTTACTTTAAAATGAACTACAGATATTCTTTTTTCTCATATGCATACATATTCTTTACACTCTTATATGACATGAAACTAAAAAGAAAGATTCATCTAAGATATACTGCCTTTTGCTTGCAATGGTATATTGTTCTGTATTGTATTTTATAAATGTAAGGATTCATGGTTTTTATTGCATGCTTGTAGACGTAAGAAAGTTTTTGGCTTTTTCTTTCCTGTTAGTCAGTCTTTCCCATTTGCCTTTCCATTTTTCTTTGCTTTCCGTTTTCCCTTTCCTCTT